>NW_023260517.1:227751-300936 GCF_013100865.1 Trachemys scripta elegans
GCTGTACATTGATATGGTGAGCATTGCAAACACCTCACACATTATCCGAAGTACGTGCAGAGCCTAGCTAGGAGCCACCAGCACGAGGAAGATTTTGAGGAGGACATGGACACAGACATTCCTGAAAGCAAATGATGTGGCAATTGGCATATCATGGCATCATTGGGCCATGTTGATACAGTGGAACCCCGATTCTGGGCCTGGCAAACAAGCACAAGCTGGTGGGACCACATAGTGTTGCAGGTGTGGGATGAGCCCCAGTGGCTGCAAAACGTGCTCATGCATAAGGCTTCTTTCATGGAACTTTGTGAGTTGCTTTCCCCCACCCTGAAGTGCAGGAATACTAGGATGAGACCTGCCCTGACAGTTGAGAAGCGTGTGGCAATAGCCCTGAGGAAACTTGCAACGCCTGACTGCTACTGGTCAGTCAGGAATCAATTCAGAGTGGGCAAATCTACTGTGGGGGCTGCTGTGATCCAAGTAGACAGGGCAATCAATACCATTCTTCAAAGAAGGGTAGTGACTCTGGGAAATGTGCAGGGCATAGTGATTGGCTTTGCCGTGATGGGGTTCCCTAACTGTGGTGAGGCGATAGACTTAACGCACATACCTATCTTGGCACCAGACCACCTTGCCAAAGAGTACATAAACCGCAAGGGGTACCTCTCAATGGTGCTGCAAGCACTGGTGGATCACAAAGGCCATTTCACCAACATCAATGTGGGATGGTCGGGGAAGGTGCATGATGCTTGCGTCTTTCGGAACTCTGGGTTGTTTGGAAAGCTGCAAGAAGGGACTTACTTCCCAGACTGGAAAATTACCATTGGGGACATTGATATGCCAAGACACAGCCCACACCTTGCTCCCATGGCTCATGAAGCCGTACACAGGCAGCCTGGACAGAAGTAAGGAGCAGTTCAACCCTAGGCTGAGCAAGTGCAGAAGGTGGTAGAATGTGCCCTTGGATGTTTAAAGGGGCGCTGGTGCAGTTTACACAGTAGGTTAGACCTCAGCGAAAGCAATATTCCTATTGTTGTTGCTGCTTGCTGTGTGCTCCACACTATCTGTGAGAGTAAAGGAGAGACGTTTATGGCGGGGTGGGAGGTTGAGGCAGATCACCTGGTGACCAATTTTGAGCAGACACCAGGACAATTAGAAGAGCACACCAAAGCACGCTGTGCATCAGAGAGGCTTTGAAAAACAGTTTCATAACTGACCAGGCTACAGTGTGACAGTTGTGTGTGTTTGTCCTTGATGCAAAGCCGCCCCCTTTCGTGAATGTACTTCCCTGTAAGCCAATTCCCCCCTCCCCCTTTTGACCACAGCTGGCACAGGAAATAAAGTCCCTATTGTTCTGAATCCATTCATTCTTTATTTATTAAAAAATACTTGAGATCACTGGCAATCCTGACTAGTAAAAGGAAGCCTGGGTGTACAAAGGGTTTGATAACGGGCGGAGGTAAGGGGGTGGAGGGAAGGACAAGGCCAAATTGTTTATTGTAAACACACTACAAATCAAAGCAGTTTGAATGACAGCCTTCTGTTTCTTGGGCCATCTCCTGGAGTGGAGTGGCTGGGTTCCCGGAGCCTCCCCACCCCCGTGGTCCTGGGCGTCTGGGTGAGGAGGATATGGAACTTGGTGATGAGGGCAGGAGGTTACACAGTGGGTGCAGCGGGGGTACTCTAGTTTCCTTTCCTGCAGCTCCAGATGCCTCATCATGTCCGTTTGCTCCCCCATTGGCCTCAGCATCTCCTCCTGCATGTTCTGATCACGCTCACTGTATGCCTTCTTGTCCTCTGCCACCAAATGCCTCCATGCATTCAGCTGTGCCCTATCAGTGCAGGAGGACTGCATGCGCTCTGAATGCATGTCATTGCGAGTGCGATAACCTCAGGGCTGGAGTTGATGCAGGGAGCATAGAAACATTTGCAGCTGCAGGGGAAATAAAAAGGGAGAGTAGACTTTACAGAAGATACATTTCTGAGAACAAAAGGGAGACTCTTTCACAGTGAATGAAGCGATTCACCACAGACAGCACATGTGTTTTAGGCACAAGGTCGCATTTTGCCTTTTAAATTGAGCTCCTGCCGATGTGGTGACACATCACACACGGCTGGGCAACAGAATTCGGTTTGCAGGCAGCCATGGTAAGCCAAAGGGTATGTTGGGTTGGCTTCTTCCGCCTTCATAACATTTGGAAATGGTTTCAAACTGCAGTGTCCTCCTTTCCCATAGCAACCAAGGCTGGTTATGTTTGCTGTTTAAAAGGAGGGGCTGCAGTTTTGGGGTGGATGTGCACCACGTGCACTGTCAGTGTGGATTCCACACACACACTCTTCCCCCCCAGCATGGCTATTCTACAGGATGATTCCTTCTAGCCATGCACAAACATCCCATCATGACCGGGGTCTAAAGTGTCGGGGATCAGCTAACAGAGTGGATCACTGCTCTATTACAAAACTTTCCCTACTTCAACCAGGTGTCCATGATATCACCCTCGTGAGATTGAGAAAGCAAGATAAAGAGAGCACGCTGCACGAATGTGCCCCAAACCCAGGACCATTCACTGCCATGCTTTGTGCTGCAATGATTCCAGGCTACTTGCTGTTGGCTTGGCGTGGTAAAGTGTCCTTCCGTGGAGGACGGAATGAGGCAGCCCTCCCCATAAGCCTTCTGCAAAAGCTTTCAGGGTACCTCCAGGAGAGCTTCATGGAGATGTCCCTGGAGGATTCCCGCTCCATCCCCGGACACGTAAACAGACTTTTCAAATAGCTAGACTGACTGCAAATGCATCCCAATTGTTCAGGGCATATCAAACATTAAACACAATTGCATTTAACCCTTGTAGTGTCATTACAAATGTGCGCTCACCAGAGGGCCTTCTCCACCTTCAGGGTCCGGGAACCTGCCTTGGAAGGGTATTGGCTCCAGGGTGATGAAAAGGTCCTGGCTGCCAGGGAGAATGGATTCTCCGCTTGCCTGCTGCGCATTCTCCTCCTCCTCCTCCTCTTCCTCATCCACAAAATCCTTCTCTGTGTTATCCGAGGCTGCCACCTTGCCAATGTCCATGGAGAGTGTTGGGGGTATTGGTAGGGTTCCCCCCAGATTGGAATGCAGCTGATTATAGAAGCGGCATGTATGGGGCTCTGACCCAGAGCGACTGTTTGCCTCCTTTGTCTTTTGGTAGGCTTGCCTGAGCTCCTTAATTTTCACGCGGCACTGCTATGCATCCCTGATGTAGCCTCTGTCCACCATGTCCTGTGAGATTTGTGCATAATGTCAGCATTTCCTCTGCTGGTTTGGAGTTCTGCTGGCACAGAGTCTTCTCCCCACACAGCGATCAGATCCAGCATCTCCCGTTCACGCCATGCTGGAGCTCGATTGCGACCCTGGGACTGCATGGTCACCTGTGCTGCAGAGCTCGCCACGCTGACCAAACGGGAAATGAAATTCAAAAGTTCCCAAGGGTTTTCCTGTGTGCCTGGCTAGTACAGCCGTGTTGAAAGTGCTGTCCAGAGTGATCACATAGGAGCACAGAGTGATCACATAGGTGCACTCTGGGACACCTCCCCCAGGCAAATACTATAGAATTGCACAGTGCTGTGTCTACGCTACCTCAAATTTGATGAAACGTCAAACTTAGTGCTATGCCTCTCATCCAGGTGGACGCCAGCAGTCAATTTTAAGAGCCCTTTAGGTCGGCAGGACTAGCTGGGTGGTGTGGACGCATTCATTATAAAACTGACAAAATGCAGCTTATTTTGACCTAGCTAGTACTGTAGACTAGGCGTAAATCTGGTGGCAATGAGTTCTAAAGGGTCATTGGTTACCTCGATAATGAATTTCCATGTAACATTTACCAGCTTAGATAAGATTTGTTCAACGAACATCTACCACTTATAGACCAACCTACCAACCTTCAACTCAAATGTTACTTCCACTTAAACCTATCAATGTGAAAGCTGGAAATCCTCACAGTTACAAACGGATATTTAAATGCTTTCAAAGGCAATAGGGCAGGAGACAATTAGGTATGGATTTACAACAAATGGTGAGATTTACCAGATAACTGAACAACTCCTTATTATCTGGATAAATTTGGGAATAAGATGGAAATAGCCGGGACACGTATGAAGAATGAAGCCAAAACATCTGCCAATGGACACATACCTTTGGCAGGTCTAAACGGGGCTAGATGATAGAGAGAAAGTGTATGGGATTTAGCAGCATACAAAACGTGTAAAAACTGGCCTCGGAAAGACAGGAATAGTGCAGCCACGTCTGTGCCCTGTGTGACATTTGATTGTGACCCCTTCCTGCACTTTCAGACTAGAATCCTTTTTTCCCAATTCTTCAGCACAGTGTAGCTAGCTATACAGGGGTTTGGTGTAGCTCAACTGATCCCAGGGGAACTACACTGATTTACTCCAGCTGCGGGATTGACCCGAATTCCTTTTTCTTGACATCAGGCAGATTTTGCAGTAATTGAACACGGAATAGTCCGACTAGAAAAACACTCTGAGCGGTTTAGAGAAAATGTCCCCCACTTTCCCCACAAGGGGCCGCTGTTTTACGACTGACTCGCCTCTCGGGCAGAGCTGTCACAGGCTGGCAGTTCAGAGCCCAGCTGTGTAACTTGGTCTCGGATCTCCCCGTCCCCGCAATTTCTCCTCCCCCTTCCCCTCCAGCTCTGTGCAGCAGCCAGAGAGCCGAGTGCGGGGGCAGTAGCGGACGGCCTGCGTGGTTAGCACCAGTCACTCAGCAGAGGAAACCAGCGCCAGTGAGCAAAGAGCAGCCTGTGTATTTAAGGCATCACCTCCCTGAGTAAAACCTCTCCCTCCCAGCTCCTCCGCACAGCTGGGGAAGGCGAGGAAGAAGCTTCTTTCTTGGGCTGTGGGAAGAAGTTTCCATCCCACTTCATCCCTGAAATATGTTCCTCCCCTGGGTGTCTGTTCTTACACTACTTCCGATTCTGGGTGAGTAGCGTGTCTGCACCATTTCAGCTCTGTGTGGGGCCAGGTGGCATCTGGTGTAAATGGTGAGGGTTAAGTTGCATCCAGTTCCAGGCGATGCGGAGTTAGCCCTACTTTTTTTTTTTTTTGTTTGTTTTGGTTTGGTTTTTGTTTGTTTGTTTGTTTGTTTTTTGGTAACCATTTGTTCATAAACCTTCCCCTCCTTCTAGTCTCCGAAAGCTTGGGTGGTAGATAAACATTGCAGGTTAAAGCCAAGAGCCGTCTGTGTGTCTATGTAAACTTTTATTTTTTTTCCCAGAAGGGGCTAATGGAGAGTCAGTAACACAACCTGATGACCGAGTGACTATATCCCAAGCGGAACCAGTGCTGCTGAAATGCATCTATGACTATGACACTTCCTATGGTACTCCTACGCTCTGGTGGTACGAGCAGCACCNAGCCCCTCGCCTCTTGCTGACACAATATGAAGCATCGGATGAGGAGGACAGAAAGAGGAGGCGAGGGTTCTCCGCCACACCCGAGAAACAGGAGAGCTTCCACCTGAAGAAAAACTCCAGTGAACTGAGCGACTCCGCCGTCTACTACTGTGGCATGAGCGACACAGTGATTGCACCCAGCATGGTCGCTGCAGGAAAACCTAGAGGACTCTCAGAACGGGATTTCCTACAAAAGCTCAAATACTCGGAAATTCAGGTTTCAGAGGGGGTAGCCGTGTTAGTCTATTTCAGCAAAAACAACGAGGAGTCCTGTGGCGCCTTGACGACTAACAGATTATTTGGGCATAAATGTATTTGTTATGGTGCCACAGGACTCCTCATTGTTTTTTCGGATATTCAGGGAATCCTTTGAAGCCTTTCTGCATTAATCCAGACTTTCCCTGAATGAGCTCCGTGTGCGCCCTCGGATATAATTTATCCTCGGCGGGGGAGGGGGTCTTTGGCGTGTGATTCAATTTGAATATTTAAATGTGATGTTTGTGGACGCGGGGATTTTCGGGGGCACGAAAGCTATAAGCGCAATTTCTACTGGGAAAAAAAATCCGTGGGACTCTCTCCTCACCGTAAACAAGAATGCTTGAGAAACTGGTCGTAGGGAGGTGGGGTCCTAGATTTCTCCGACATGTGATTTACTCTATGTACAACCAGTCACTGTGCTTCCTACTTAATGTAACCGCCTGCAAAGAGAGTCGCACTTACCAGCAAATCAAGACACGTTAAAGGAGGTCTGAGGAAGGACCTGTTCACAAGCGAAAGCAACCACGCTTCGTTTCCTGTGGGCTCGGAAGGGCTCTGGGTTCCACATACGCCCCTCATTAGGCCTGTGGCTGAAGAAATTGGGCGAGTCTATCACATGCAGGCAGGACGCTGTCTCTTCAGGGCTGAAGGGTTCAGAGCGGAATTGAAATCGGAGTCACTTTGCTTAACACGATGAGCAAACGTTTAATGTTCGGCCTTTTTGTTTTCACTCTTTATCCAGGTAGTTGGTTGTAGAGTTTGTCCCAGTGCTCCCGAATCTCTCTCTGTATATACACACACACCGTCTCCCTGTTCCCATCTCTCTCTCCTTCTTTGCAGTTTCTCTCTGTGTCCTGCTACCGCCTCGCTCTCCATCTACCTGTCTAAGGTTATAGTGGTGAGCGCCCAGACTGCATACAACTAGTATATTTTATTTCTTGTTGCAGGTGCGGTGCTGGGTGACTCGGTCCAGCCCAGGGAACCCCAGATGTCTGGAGCTGAAGGCGGCTCCGTGACCCTCAGTTGTTCTTATGAGTCTAGTTACACTGCTGGTGTCTATCTCTACTGGTACCGTCAGTACCCGAACCGAGCCCCGCAGTACATCCTCCGGAGAGGAACGAAGGAAGTCAGATCTGGCAATGATACCGCAGACTTCGCCCAGGAGAGGTTTTCTTCCCAGGCTGATGGCAACTCCACAGGTCTGAGCATCGCCGCCCTGGAGCTGGCGGACACAGCGGTGTATCTCTGCGCCCTGCAGCGGGCACAGTGACAGAGCCTCACAGCAGAGCTGCACAAAAACCATCCCTTCCCTTCACCTTCAGGGGCTCGGCATGGAAGAGGGACCAGAGAGAGCGTCCCCATGACCCAGCATTCGCCCCCAGGGAGGGATGCAGCGCTGGGCCACAGCTCAGACAGGTGCTGTCCTCCCTGTCAACATCTCGCCGATACATTACAGAATGTGTATACACGCACACACGCACACACACAGAGAGAGTGTAGAATGCCTGCAGGGTCTCTTGAAGATGCCACCCATCAAAACAAATGGCTACATGCATCCATAAATACCTGTGATTGAATGGAGGCTTTCCTTCCTCGGGCTCTTAAATCCCAGCCCAAATGTTTAATCGCAGCGAGGTCTGTCTCTGTCAGTGTCTGGGCAGCACCCAGCACAATGGGGCCCCGATGTCAGCTGAGGCTAGAGGTACCCACAGTGCTCCTCCTCCTCCTCCTCCTCATGCCCCGCACTCATCGCAGAACTTGGGTGATTTACACAATGAATGAGAGAAAACTGCCGAGATCCCAAAAGTGAAAGCGATGTGTCCATTACAACATGATGCTGAGAATTCGTGTGTCAACTGCAAAGTAAATAGCCACAAATCAAACGCCAAATAAGCTCTCAAGCAGCATTTTTCGTAACTGAATTTTACAGCGAGGCAAAGGGTTATTTAATGACAGAAGACTCGGAGATCCAAAAAGTTACATTGATGTGACCATCGAAACATGATGTCGATATTTCATATGTCAAAGTAAACCGACTTAAATCAAACCCCAATAAGTTTCCAAGTAGCATTTTTTTAACAGAATTTTACAGCGAAGCAAAGGAGTATCAAGGGAAGTACTTGTACCTGGGTTTGTGCGGCTTATGGGGAAATCCACATTTTTACGTCTACTGCTAAAATCGAATCTTTCCAAGCCTACATATAAGGCTTATAGAATACTCATTTCATGGATTTTTTTGGCAAAGTTTTATGGCTGGCTGCCAGCCTGATGCCAACTCTCCTGCTTTTCCAACCGGGCTTGGGACTGGCTATGGCAGAGTTACAACCACTAATACTCACAATAATTTACACTAAGAGGTTTTAAATGGCAAAGTCTAGTGAGAAGAATTTTTTTTCCCTTGGGAAGCAAAGAAACAATTTCTGCAGACTCCTGTAACTAAGGAATGGCTCGTAGGAATAACCGAGTCCTTAAATAAACAAATAAATAAACAAATAAAAGGACACAAATCTGACATCAGGAATCATAACATTCAAAAACCAGTGGGAGAACACTTCAACCTCTCTAACCACTCAGTGACAGACCTGAAGGTGGCAATTTTGCAACAAAAAAACTTCAAAAACAAACTGCAAAGAGAGACTGCTGAACTTGAATTAGTATGCAAATTAGATACAATTAATTTAGGTTTGAACAGAGATTGGGAAAGGTTGGGTCATTACACTAATTGAATCTATTTCCTCATGTTAACACCTTCTGTGGGTTATCTCCATTATCGCTTCAAAGGTTTTTTTCTCCTGCTGATGATAGCTCATCTCAATTGATTGGCCTCTTACAGTTGGTCTGGCTACTCCCACCTTTTCCTGTTCTCTGTATGTATAAATATCTTCTGTCTGTGTGTTCCAGTCTATGCATCCGATGAAGTGGGCTGTAGCCTATGAAAGCTTATGCTCAAATAAATTCGTTAGTCTCTAAGGTGCCACAAGTACTCCTGTTCTTTTTGCGGATACAGACTAACACGGCTGCTACTCTGAAACGAGTCCTTAAAATAATCTCTTCTGGAGACAAGTAACACAAAGTTACACCGATTTTCAAGGTCAAAAGGAAGAATTATGCACATGCAGTTTGACCTCCTGGATGACACAGGCCAGAGAATTTCTCTCAATGACTCCTGCACTAAACCAATAACTGATGATTCGTTTAGAGAAACGTGAGAAATTCCATGTGAAAATAACCCTCCCCCCATCTAGAGAAATATCTGAATGGCTCATGGAGGACAGGTCCATCAATAGCTAGTAGCCAAGAAAAGCAGGGATGCAGCCCCACGCTCTTTCTGTCCCTAAGCCTTTGACTTCCAGAAGCTGGCACTGGACGATGTTCACTTGATAATTAGAATCATAGAATCATAGAATATCAGGGTTGGAAGGGACCTCAAGAGGTCATCTAGTCCAACCCCCTGCTCAAAGCAGGACCAATTCCGAACTAAATCATCCCAGCCAGGGCTTTGTCAAGCCGGGCCTTAAAAACCTCCAAGGAAGGAGACTCCACCACCTCCCTAGGTAACGCATTCCAGTGTTTCACCACCCTCCTAGTGAAAGAGTTTTTCCTAATATCCAACCTGGACCTCCCCCACTGCAACTTGAGACCATTGCTCCTTGTTCTGTCATCTGCCACCACTGAGAACAGCCGAGCTCCATCCTCTTTGGAACCCCCTGTCATAACTATAAAGGGAAGGGTAACAGCTGTCCTGTGTACAGTACTATAAAATCCCTCCTGGCCAGAGACTCCAAAATCCTTTTCCCTGTAAAGGGTTAAGAAGCTCAGGTAACCTGGCTGGCATCTGACCTAAAGGACCAATAAGGGGACAAGAAACTTTCTTTTCGATGGGGGGGGGGGGGGGAGCTTTTGTTTGTGTTCTTTGTTTGGCGAGTGTGTTCGCTCTCGGGACTGAGAGGGACCAGACATCAATCCAGGTTCTCCACATCTTTCTAAACAAGTCTCTCCTATTTCAAACTTGTAAGTAAATAGCCAGGCAAGGCGTGTTAGTTTTCCTTTGTTTTCTCAACTTGTAAATGTATCTTTTACTAGAGTGTTTATCTTTGTTTGCTGTACTTTGAACCTAAGACTAGAGGGGAGTACTCTGAGCTCTTTAAGTTTGATTACCCTGTAAGGTTAATTTCCATACTGATTTTACAGAGATGATTTTTACCTTTTTCTTTAATTAAAAACCTTCTTTTTAAGAACCTGATTGATTTTTCCTTGTTTTAAGATCCAAGGGGTTTGGATCTTGATTCACCAGGAGTTGGTGGGAGGAAGGAGGGGAATGGTTAATTTCTCCTTCTTTTAAGATCCAAGGGGTTTGGATCTGTATTCACCAGGGAATTGGTGAAGGTTTTTCAAGGCTTCCCAGGGAGGGAATCCTTTGGGAAATGGTGGCAGCGGGACCAAGCTAAGCTGGTAGTTAAGCTTAGAAGTTTTCATTCAGGCCCCTACATTTGTACCCTAAAGTTCAAAGTGGGGATACAGCCTTGACACCCCCCTTCAGGTAGTTGAAGGCTGCTATCAAATCCCCCCTCATTCTTCTCTTCTGGAGACTAAACAATCCCAGTTCCCTCAGCCTCTCCTCATAAGTCATGTGCTCCAGACCCCTAATCATTTTTGTTGCTCTCTGTTGGACTCTTTCCAATTTTTCCACATCCTTATTGTAGTGTGGGGCCCAAAACTAGACACAGTATTCCAGATGAGGCCTCACCAATGTCGAATAAAGGGGAACGATCACGTTCCCCGATCTGCTGGCAATGCCCCTACTTATACAGCCCAAAATGCTGTTAGCCTTCTTGGCAACAAGAGCACACTGTTGACTCATATCCAGCTTCTCGTCCACTGTGACCCCTGGGTCCTTTTCTGCAGAACTGCTACCTAGCCATTCGGTCCCTAGTCTGTAGCAGTGCATGGGATTCTTCCGTCCTAAGTGCAGGACTCTGCACTTGTCCTTGTTGAACCTCATCAGGTTTTTTTTGGCCCAATCCTCTAATTTGTCTAGGTCCCTCTGTATCCGATCCCTATCCTCTAGTGTATCTACCATGCCTCCTAGTTTAGTGTCATCTGCAAACTTGCTGAGAGTGCAGTCCACACCATCCTCCAGATCATTAATAAAGATATTAAACAAAACCAGCCCCAGGACTGACCCTTGGGGCACTCCGCTTGAAACTGGCTGCCAACTACACATGGAGCCATTGATCACTACCTGTTGAGCCCGATGATCTAGCCAGCTTTCGATCCACCTTACAGTCCATTCATCCAGTCCATGCTTCTTTAACTTGGCGGCAAGAATACTGTGGGAGACCGTATCAAAAGCTTTGCTAAAGTCAAGGAATAACACATCCACTGCTTTCCCCTCATCCACAGAGCCAGTTATCTCATCATAGAAGGCAATTAGGTTAGTCAGGCACAACTTCCCCTTCGGGAATCCATGCTGACTGTTCCTGATCACTTTCCTCTCCTCTAAATGTTTCATAATTGATTCCTTGAGGACCTGCTCCATGATTTTTCCAGGGACTGAGGTGAGGCTGACTGGCCTGTAGTTGCCCGGATCCTCCTTCTTCCCTTTTTTAAAAATGGGCACTACATTAGCCTTTTTCCAGTCATCTGGGACCTCCCCCGATCACCATGAGTTTTCAAAGATAATGGCTAATGGCTCTGCAATCTCACCCGCCAACTCCTTTAGCACCCTCGGATGCAGCGCATCCGGCCCCATGGACTTGTGCACGTCCAATTTTTCTAAATAGTCCTGAACCACTTCTTTCTCCACAGAGGGCTGGTCACCTTCTCCCCATACTGTACTGCCCAGTGCAGCAATCTGGGAGCTGACCTTGTTCGTGAAGACAGAGGCAAAAAATTCATTGAGTACATTAGCTTTCTCCACATCCTCAGTCACTAGGTTGCCTCCCTCATTCTGTAAGGGGCCCACACTTTCCTTGATTTTCTTCTTGTTGCTAACATACCTGAAGAAACCCTTCTTGTTACTCTTAACATCTCTTGCTAACTGCAACTCCAAATGTGATTTGGCCTTCCTGATTTCACTCCTGCATGCCTGAGCAATATTTTTATACTCCTCCCTGGTCATTTGTCCAATCTTCCACTTCTTGTAAGCTTCTTTTTTGCGTTTAAGATCAGCAAGGATTTCACTGTTTAGCCAAGCTGGTCGCCTGCCATATTTACTATTCTTTCTACACATCAGGATGTTTTTTTCCTGCAACCTCAATAAGGATTATTTAAAATACAGCCAGCTCTCCTGGACTCCTTTCCCCCTCATATTATTCTCCCAGGGGATCCTGCCCATCAGTTCCCTGAGGGAGTCAAAGTCTGATTTTCTGAAGTCCAGGGTCCGTATTCTGCCGCTCTCCTTTCTTCCTTGTGTCAGGATCCTGAACTCGACCATCTCATGGTCGCTGCCTCTCAGTTTCCCATCCACTTTTGCTTCCCCTACTAATTCTTCCCTGTTTGTGAGCAGCAGGTCAAGAAAAGCTCTGCCCCTAGTTGGTTCCTCCAGCACTTGCACCAGGAAATTGTCCCCTACACTTTCCAAAAACTTCCTGGATTGTCTGTGCACCGCTGTATTGCTCTCCCAGCAGATATCAGGGTGATTAAAGTCTCCCATGAGAACCAGGGCCTGCGATCTAGCAACTTCTGCTAGTTGCCAGAAGAAAGCCTCGTCCACCTCATCCCCCTGGTCTGGTGGTCTATAGCAGACTCCAACCACAACATCACCCTTGTTGCTCACACTTCTCAACTTTATCCAGAGACTCTCAGGTTTTTCTGCAGTTTCATACCGGAGCTGTGAGCAGTCATACTCCTCTCTTACATACAATGCATCTCCCCCACCTTTTCTGCCCTGCCTGTCCTTCCTGAACAGTTTATATCCATCCATGACAGTACTCCGGTCATGTGAGTTATCCCACCAAGTCTCTGTTATTCCAATCACATCATAGTTCCCTGACTGTGCCAGGACTTCCAGTTCTCCCTGCTTGTTTCCCAGGCTTCTTGCATTTGTGTATAGGCACTTAAGATAACTCATCGATCGTCCCTCTTTCTCAGCATGAGACAGGAGTCCTCCCCTCTTGCGCTCTCCTGCTTGTGCTTCCTCCCAGGATCCCATTTCCCCACTTACCTCAGGGCTTTGGTCTCCTTCCCCCGGTGAACCTAGTTGAAAGCCCTCCTCAGTAGGTTAGCCAGCCTGCTGGCGAAGATGCTCTTCCCTCTCTTCGTTAGGTGGAGCCTGTCTCTGCCTAGCACTCCTCCTTCTTGGAACACCATCCCATGGTCGAAGAATCCAAAGCCTTCTCTTCGACACCACCTGCGTAGCCATTCGTTGACTTCCACAATTCGACGGTCTCTACCCCGGCCTTTTCCTTGCACAGGGAGGATGGACGAGAACACCACTTGCGCCTCAAACTCCTTTATCCTTCTTCCCAGAGCCACGTAGTCTGCAGTGATCCGCTCAAGGTCATTCTTGGCAGTATCATTGGTGCCCATGTGGAGAAGCAGGAAGGGGTAGCGATCCAAGGGCTTGATGAGTCTCGGCAGTCTCTCCATCACATCGTGTATCCTAGCTCCTGGCAAGCAGCAGACCTCTCGGTTTTCCCGGTCGGGGCAGCAGATAGATGACTCAGTCCCCCTGAGGAGGGAGTCCCCGACCACCACCACCCTTCTCCTCCTCTTGGGAGTGGTGGTCGTGGAACCCCCATCCCTAGGACAGTGCATCTTTTGCCTTCCAATTGGTGGAGTCTCCTTCTGCTCCCTGTCCTGGTTATTCTCTTTGAAACACCTGGTGCTGGCCACTGTTGGAAGAGAGGACGCTGGGCTAGATGGACCTTTGCCCTTACTGAGCCAGACCATTCTTATGTTTTCTTGCTGCTTTGTCAAAGTTACTTGCATGATTTATTATGTCTACAAGGGGGCGCGCCTGACATTCTGGGAATTACATTTTACATTGTATTTTATTTTGAATCCAACACTCACCTGGATAGCATCTCTTTCGGGACTCTCGCGTCATAAAGAGGAGAAGTAAGGGGTCTTTTACAGCATATACTTTCTTTTAATAAACAAAACAGGAGGAAGAAATATTTTTATAATTGGATAAAGGGCCTAGCAAAAAGGGGGATAATTTCAAGTTGCAAAATGGTCTCTGCCTTGTTCTACAGATCTGTCTTCTACTTGTGAAGTCAGGTGCGAGAAATGATCGTTTTTATTTCATATATTGTATTTAAGAACTACAAAAGTCCTGTTATAACAGGCTAGGGTTTTCAAAGAAGCCTAGGGGAATTAGGCACCCACATTCCTAAAGATCTTTTGAAAATCCCACATATAATTTTTTAAAAAAGAAAACTAGATTCTCCGAACCATAGACTCATAGACTTTAAGGTCAGAAGGGACCATTATGATCATCTAGTCTGACCTCCCGCATGATGCAGGCCACAAAAGCTGACCCACCCACTCCTGGAATAATTCTCTCCCTTGACTCAGTTTTGAAGCCCCCAAATCATGATTTAAAGACTTCAAGTTGCAGAGAATCCTCCAGCAAGTGACCCCTGCCCCATGCTGCGGAGGAAGGCGAAAAACCTCCAGGGCCTCTGCCAATCTACCCTGGAGGAAAATTCTATGAATCTACGAGCTGTATAACTGTATAATTTAATAGAAAGAACTTTGCTTTCCTTTAGCGATACATTGCTTTAAAATGGAAACCAGTTTCTACATCAGATCATCAGGGATTTTGTGTGTGTAAAACTATGATAGAATAAATATATTTTAGTTACTGTTTTTTATTTCAACAGGTCTTGTTCAAAGTAATTCTGTGTTTCAGTGTCATGCAGAAATGAAAATCTCAGTGGGGCAACCCGCCACTTTGCAGTATAATTTCACCGCCACTTTCACCAGCCGAAATCCCTTCTGGTTCCGTCTGTATCCGAACCAACCACCCCAGCGTTTATTGACACGGTATCAATCTCCTGCTGAAGAACACGGTCACCTCTGGAACATTCTAAGCAGTTATTTCGACCACAATAAGGCGGTTCCCTTGAAGATTGAGGCTGTGTCCCTGCAAGGAACAGCCGTGTAACACTGTGCTGTGAGGTACGCAGTAGGGCAGAGTTGCATCTCCGGCGTTACAAGAAGTGATCGAGGTGCTCCCACACACCGAGGGTCTCAGAGACGGTTTTTCTACCTGACCCTTTTTATGACCCGTCTCTGCCGAGTTCAGTTCCTTCAGCTCGTCCCATGTCCGGGAGGATCTTTCCCTTTCTACCTCTGTGTAGTGTTATACCCACCATGTTGTGCAAACCAAGCCAGATGCATTATTACAGGGAGTGGCAACCTTTGGCATGCGGCTGGCCAGGGTAAGCCCCCTGGCTGGCCAGGCCTGCCGTGTCTGCAGGTTCGGCAGATCCCTCAGCCCGTGCGGCTTCCCACAGCCCCCATTGGCCTGGAGCAGGGAACTGTGGCCAGTGGGAGCCCTGATCGGCGGAACTGCAGATGGGGCAGGTAAACAAACCGGCCCGCCAGGGGGCTTACTCTGGAGAGCCGGGTGCCAAAGGTTGCAGATCCCTGCGTTATTATTTCAGTTATATTTATGTGAATTAATATATGCATGAATTTACAACCTTCATATGAAAATATGTGTTGTGAATAAAACAAATCACCCCACGAAACTTGGGAAATTGTACCAGGATTTCCTGCAGATGGAAACATGCTGTAAAAGACACCGGGCAAGGTTCTGATCTCTGACCCATCACCGCAACTCTGGTCTAACTCTGTCGGGCCGGTTCTTAGCTACTGTGAAGCGTTTCAGCTCCTCTGAAATCAGCATCCATCCCTCCAGGTCTCTCATTCTCTCCTTCAGTCTTTCTGTTTGCCCAGCTTCTTATGCAAGAAGTCTCCCTGGTTCCCTGGTGAGTCAAAGTCCATTTCATGTCGAAACATTTTATCTACTGCATATATACAGTCACAGCTACAAACAAACCTTTTTGAAAGGTGCAGCAGGCGGAAGAACCACCAAACAGAGACGGTTTCCCATAGAAATCAGAAGCAAACACCCCTCCCTTCCCCTCATTTCCTCTGGGTTTGGGCACTGGGGTCAGATCCGCCCCTCTGGACTTTTCAGAGAGGCACGTGGGTCGGTTTAGAACATTCAGCCAACAATCCCCTTGCTTCCCGGTTGTGTTTTCACCGCCTCTTTGTGACTCAGAGCAGAGTAAAGTCCCCTGAACAATGGGCATGTGTTTTGTCGAGCCCCGCAGTACATTCTGCGGAGACGAACGAAGCTGTACGCTGCTTATAGCGAAAATGCGAATTTCCCCCAGCAGAAGTTTTGTTCCCGGGCTGATGAGAGCCCCACAGTTCTGAGCATCACAGCCCTGGAGCTGGCAGACAGCGCGGTGTATCTCTGCGCCCTGCAGCGGGCAAAGTGACAGAGCCACATAGCAGAGCTGTACAAAACCCTCCCTTCCTTCCCCTTCACCGGCCCTGCACCAGAGACAGGCGTCCTCAAAGCCCCGCAGTCTCCTCACAGGTAGAGATACCGCTCTGCTCTAGGTGACAGGCTATTACAGACAGGGGTCAGAGTGGTAGCTGTGTTAGTCTGGATCTGTAAAAAGCGAGAAAGAGTCCTGTGGCACCTTATAGACTAACAGACGTATTGGAGCATAAGCTTTCCTGGGTGAATACCCACTTCCTCAGACGCATGTAGTGGAAATTTCCAGAGGCAGGTATAAATATGCACGCCAGAATCAGTCTAGAGATAAGGAGGTTAGTTCAATCAGGGAGGATGAGGCCTTCTTCTACCACTTGGTTTGTTGGTGCCTAGAGTCGGCCCTGGCTGTCCTAGCCCCACATCTTGCTCGCTCGCAGGAAAGCTTCGGGGGTGAGGTCGGAATATGGTTAAATTCTGTTTCACCCATAGAGACCTGAGCAAATGACTAGGGGCGAGATTTTAAAGGTTTTAGCTGCTTAAAGATGCAGAGAGGCACCTAGGAATGGGCTTTAAAAAGGTATTTAAGTGCCTCCTGGGATTTTCAAAAGTATCTAGGCACCTAACACCCATTGAAATCAATGAGATTGAGACACCTACATGCTTTTGAAAATCCCACTAGATGCCTAAATGCCTTTAAGATGTGCACCCTAGTGCAGTGTATCTCAACCTTTCCAGACTACTGTACCCCTTACAGGAGTCTGATTCCTCTTGTGGACCCCCAAGTTACACTTCACTTAAAAACTACTTGCTTACAAAATCAGACATGCAAATACATAGGTGTCACAGCCACACTATTACTGAATTTTTTTTTCAAAATTCTCGTTTTGTCTGTGTGAAGTTTTAGTTTCTATGGAATTGGCTAGTGCTTTTGATGTAGCCTGTGGTAAAATTAGGCAACTATCTAGATGAGTTGATGTACCCCCTGGAAGGTCTCTGTGCACGCCTGGTTGAGACCCACTGCCCCAGGGGGATTTGTGAAAGCACCTAAGGCAGATTTATAAAAGGATTTTAAGCACGTTAAGAGGCAGACAGTTGCTATCTATATCGCTAGACATCCAAATACCACCAAAATTTGCTCTTTGGTGGGATTTTCAAAATTTCTTTACCAGGTTAGGTGCCTAACTCCCCTCGAGTATCGGGGGTAGCAGTGTTAGTCTGTATCTACAAAAACAACAAGGAGTCTGGTGGCACCTTAAAGACTAACAGATTTATTTGGGCATAAGCTTTCGTGAGTAAAAACCTCACTTCTTCGGATGCAACAACTACAACAAAGGTGCCTAACTCCCCTCGGCTTTTCATTGGCGTGTCTAAGTGCTATAGTGAGTTATAACAATAGCTAATTTATCAGCACCCACCACAAACACTGGGGAATCCCTTCAGGCCCAATAATCAGGAAATCCCCTAAGACGGCGGTGAAGTCGCAGGGAGTGAGTTATAATGCTCCCTGCGTGAAGGCCACTGACAATTAACTGCACAAGGTGTACTTATGTCAGGATGATTACAATTACCTGCCAACGAACACAGCAACGACAATTCATCCAGACAGGTGAGAAGTCTTTAGGACAGGGATGATCCGTTTATAATTCTGTGTTTGCACAGTGCCTATCACAACGGAGTCCTGCTCTAAGACTAGGTCTCCTAGGGGCACCTGGAATCCATGCAATGTACAGCGCCTGTCACAATGAGGCTCTGCTCTAAGCCCAGCCCTCCTAGAATACACTTAAATAACGCAGAATGCTTAGCATAAAGGGGTCCGGTCCAGGACAGGGGCTGTGTTGTCAATAATGAATCATAACCCTGATCTCACAGCAGGTGCGTTCTGTGTGGAGAGGAACAGCGAGATGATTGTCTGTGAAGAAGCGATAAACCAACACTTTGTCCAAAGCGCGTAATCAGGACTGGCTGGTAGGAATCATCTGTTTAAAGCAGATGTCTAAAGCAGCTAAATACCACATCGATAAACACACGGATTTTAAACGCAGGGGGGACCATTTTGACCTTGAAGTCTGCTCTCCTGTATAACACAGGTGAGAGAATGTCATTCAGCGACTCCTACTTGAAGCCCATCCTTTGTGGTTGAACTACAGCAACATGATAAATTCCATTTAAAAATAAGATTTTGTGGTCTCAGAAAGGTTTCTGAAATGGCTTTCTTGCTGGGTTTTGGTATTTTATTGCATGGTTTCTTACATCCACTAGTGGGCGCCCCTGACTCACACATGGTGACATTTCACATTACATTAGATATTTCTATAACAATAGCTGAGTCAGAAACTGAGAAGTTCCCTTGTGACTTCAGCATCATAAGAGGGGCGGGGATGAGAGGAGGAGGTCACAGAAGGAGCAAATCTAAGTTTGAAATCCGGAACTAACAGTTTATAAAACAAGGAGGAAGAACTTTAAATTAACTAAAAACTCCCAGAAAAAGAGCGAAGATAACCTTATGCTGCAAAATGCTTTACTGCTTGGCTCTACCGCTCTATTTTCTGCTTGATTACTTAGGTGAGAAATGTTTAGTTTGGCTGAATTTATATATATTTAAGGTTTTATAAAACGTAAGACCTACAGAATTCCTATTATGACAAAAGCGAGAAGGAGTCCTTTGTCACCTTATAGACTGACAGACATTGGAGCATAAGCTTTCGTGAGTAAATACCCACTTCGTCAGACGCATATTATGACAGTGGAGGATTTCAAAAGACTTAAGAGAGTGAGGCACCCAGTTCCTCATGGGCACACAAAATATTTAAGAAAAACAGAATATTTGAACTAGCACAACAAAATTCATCCAAATTTTCTGTAGGAAATCTTTGCCCTCTTGGAACACAATACTTCGTTTAACAATGGAAACCAGTTTTTATATCAAATGTTATTGAAATTAGAGACATAGTAGAAAGAAAAAGGAAAGTTCTTTAATTAACTTTTGTTCCCTTTACAGATTTTGTTCAAGGTGATTCTGTGTTTCAGTCTCCTCTGGAGGGGACAGTCTCAGAGGGACACGGTGTATTATTACATTGTAATTTCACCACCACTTCTAGCGGCCCGTATCTCTTCTGGTACCGCCAGTATCCGAACCAACCACCCCAGCATATACTGACAGCCTATAAATCTCCTGCTGAGAAGAACACGTTCACCTCTGGAAAATTCTCAACAGTTCTGTTCGATCATAATAAGACGGTTCCCTTGAAGATCGAGGCTGTGTCGCTCCAAGACAGCGCCGTGTATTACTGTGCTCTGAGACCCACACTGGGGCAAAGCTGCGTCTCCGGCAATACAAGAAGTGATCGAGGAGCTCCCACACACCCAGGGTCTCAGAGACTGTTTTTCTACTTGACCCTTTTTATGAAACTTCTCTGCCAAGTTCAGTTCCTTCTGCTCTTCCCATGTCTGGGAGGATCTTTCCCTTTCTACCCCTGTGTAGTGTTATACCCACCATGCTGTGCAAACCAAGCCCGATGCGTTATTATCTCAGTTATATTCATGAGAATTTACAACCTTTCTATGAAAATATTTGTTGTCGATAAAACAAATCACCCCACAAATCTTGGAAAATTGTACCAGGATTTCCTGCAGCTGGAAACATGCTGTAAAAGACACTGGGCCAAGTTCTGATCTCTGCCCCATCACGGCAACTCTGGTCTACCTCTATCGTGCCGGGTTCTCAGCTGCTGTGAAGCGTTTCAGCTCCACTGAAATCAACAACCATCCATCCAACTCTCTCTGTCTGTCGCTCAGCCTGTCTGTTCGCCCAGCTTCTTATACAAGTAAGTCCCTCTGATTCCCTGGGGAGGCAAAGAAGTCAATTTCATGTCTAAACATTTTATCTATTGCATAGAGATAGTCACAGCTACAAACAAAACTTTTTGAAAACTGGAGTGGGAGAAGAGCCAGGAAACAGACTGTTTCACAGAGAAATAGGAAGCAAACACCACTCCCCTCCCCTCATTTCCTCTGGGTTTGGGCATTGGATTCAGATCCACCCCCCTCGACTTTTCAGGGAGGGATCTGGGACAGTTTAACACCTTCAGCCAATAATCCTGTTGCTTCCCTCATTGCTAAATAAAATTCCTGGTTTCTCCCTAAAATAGGAACTATCGCTTTTAACTATCCTTCCATACTCCAAGCGCGTGGGGGGGCGGGAATTGGCCCAGAGATTTTCGCGTTTGGCTAGCAGGGATCTTCCCTGATACCAGCCATGCGTTGGGGGGAGGGGTAAAGCGATCATCCCAGAGAATTCATGGCGGGCGAGTGGGGTGTTAGTTTGGTTCCTGCAGGGATCTTCCCTGATACCTGCCACACGGTAGGGGGAGGGATAAAGCAATCATCCAGATAATTGGATGGCGGGGGGTCTTAGTTTGTTTTCTGCTGCTGAAGGTTAACAGGAAAACCGCAGCACTCAACAGGCTTTGCTTGGTATGTGGGAAAGGAGGGCACAGAAGCCGAAAGACAATGGCTTACCATGGCCACATGCAAGCTGAATTCTGTTGCCCGGACCTGAGTCTGTGATCTCTAGCAGCAAAGTCACAGGCACTCAATATTAAGAGGCAAAATGCGACCTTGCACAGAAATCACATGTGCTATGTAATGTGAATAGTGTTGGTCACCGTAAAAGAGTATAAGCATTGTTCTGCAAAATGTATCTTTTTAAAAAATTCTCTCCTTTTTTCCCTCCCTCCAGCAGCTGCAAATTCTTCAAGCCTCCCTCCTGCGTCCCAAAGGCTATCACAGATAAGGCGTCGCAAAAAGAAGACGCGAGACGATATGTTCGCAGAAATCATGGAATCCACCCGCAGTGACAGACCTCATCTGAGTGAGTGGAAGGACACGGTTTCAATGTATAGGAAAGAAGCCAGTGAACGTGACAGGAGGGACCAACGTGAGGACATGAGGGACCAACATGAGGACATGAGGGACCAACGGGAGGACATGAGGGACCAACGTGAGGACAGGAAGGACCAACATGAAGAGAGGATAGACGCTCGAGATGAGAGGTGGTGGCAGGAAAATCAGAGGAGGCAGGATGCAATGCTGGGGGTGCTGCGTGAGCAAACAGACATGCTCCGGCGTCTGGTGGAGCTTCAGGAATGGCAGCAGGATAACAGAGTGCCGCTACAGCCCCTGTATAACCCCTCTCCCCCCTCACCATGTTCCATAGCCTCCTCACCCAGACGTGTAAGAACGCGGGGGGGGGGGGCTCCGTACACCTTCCCATTCCACCCCAGTGGACAGCCCAAGCAAAAGGCTGTCATTTTTTTAACCTTTTTTTAGTGGCCTTTTCCTTCCCGCCGATCCTCCTCCCAAACCCCACCCGGGTTCCCTCCCTCTTTTTATAATCTACTAATAAAGAATAAATTATTTTTAAACAATAGTGACTTTATTTGGTTTGAAAGCAAGCTGGGGGAAGGGGGAGGGTGGGTTCCTTACAGAGAATGAGTCAATAAAGGGGGCGGGTTTTCATGAAGGAGAAACAAACAGATATTTCACACTGTAGCCTGGCCAGTCATTAAACTGGTTTTCAAAGCTTCTCTGATGCACAGCACTTCCTGGTGTGCTCTTCTAATCGCCCTGGTGTCTGGCTGCATGTAATCAGCAGCCAGGCGATTTGCCTCAGCCTCCCACTCCGCCATAAAGGTCTCCCCCTTACTTTCACAGAGATTGTGGAGCACACAGCAAGCAGAAATAACAATGGGGAGATTGGTTTGGCTGAGGTCTGAGCGAGTCAGTAACGATCGCCAGTGACCTTTTAAATGGCCAAATGCACATTCTACCACCATTCTGCACTTGCTCAGCCTGTAGTTGAACAGCTCCTGACTCCTGTCCAGGCTGCCTGTGTATGGCTTCATGAGCCATGGCATTAAGGGTAGGCTGGGTCCCCAAGAATAACTATTGGCATTTCAACATCCCCAATGGTTATTTTCTGGTCCGGGAAGTAAGTCCCTTGCTGCAGCCCTTTAAACAGAGTAGTGTTCCTGAAGACGCGAGCGTCATGAACTCTTCCCAGCCAGCCCACGTTGATGTTGGTGAAACGTCCCTTGTGATCCACCAGTGCTTGCAGCACTATTGAAAAGTACCCCTTGCGGTTTATGTACTGGGTACCCTGGTGCTCCAGTGCCAAGATAGGGATATGGGTTCCATCTATCACCCCACCACAGTTAGGGAATCCCATTGCATCAAAGCCATCCACTATGACCTGCACATTTCCCAGAGTCACTACCTTTGGTACCAGCAGCTCTGTGATTGCTTTGGCTACTTGCATCACAGCAGCCCCCACAGTAGATTTGCCCACTCCAAATTGATTCCTGACTGACTGGTAGCTGTCTGGCATTGCAAGCTTCCACAGGGCTATCGCCACTTGCTTCTCAACTGTGAGGGCTGCTCTCATCTTTGTATTCTGGCGCTTCAGGGCAGGGGACAGCTAGTCACAAAGTTCCATGAAAGTGCCCTTACACATGCAAAAGTTTCGCAGCCACTGGGAATCGTCCCACACCTGTAATACTATGCGGTTCCACCAGTCTGTGCTTGTTTCCCTTGCCCAGAACCGGCGTTCCATGGATAGAACCTGCCCCATTAACAACATGATCTCCAAAGCACCGGGGCCCGTGGTTTGAGAGAATTCTGTGTCCATGTCCTCATCACTCTTGTCGCCGCACTGCCATCGCTGCCTCCTCCTCGCCTCATTTTTCTGATCCTGGCTCAGTATAAACTGCACGAGAACACGCGAGGTGTTTACAATGTTCATGACTGCTGTCTTGAGCTGAGCGGGCTCCATGCTTGCCGTGGTATGGAGTCTGCAGTGTTCACCCAGGAAAAAAGGCACAAAATGGTTGTCTGCCATTGCTTTCATGGAGGGAGGGGTGAGGCTGTCCCCAGAACCACCTGCGACAATGTTTTTTGCCCCATCAGGCACTGGGATCTTAACCCAGAATTCCAATGGGCAGGAGAGACTGCGAGAACTATGGGATAGCTATGGGATAACTACCCACAGTGCAATGCTCCAGAAATCAATGCTAGCCCTGGTACATGGACGCACACTGCCGAATTAATGCGCTTAGTGTGGCCGCATACATTTGACTTCATACAATCTGTTCCCAAAATTCGAATTCTGTAAATTCGGATTAATCCCGTAGTGTAGACATACCCTTAAAGACTAACAAATTTATTTGAGCATAAGATTTCATGGGCTACAACCCACTTCATCGGATGCATAGGTTGTCTTTTGAAACCCTTCCGTGCTCTATGGGTCTCAGCATCAACTGAGGCTGACGGCAAAGGCAGCAGAGGAAAGAGGAAAATAATTTCAAATATTATTTCAGGAGTTCTGGCTCGGCATTTTAAAGGAGGTTAACGGTGTTGGGTGCCTGATCCCATTACATTTATTTTTATGATAGACCCTGACATTGATTGCTGATAAACACATTCATGCCCAATCCCAATGATACATGAGTGCGTCAAGAAATCTCGACAGTCCCTATAGAAGATGGGACCCTCCTCCCCCACCACCTTTTTTTTTTTTACAACTAGGGAAACTGAAGAGGCATAGAAGATTACCCATCGTCACACACAATCTGTGGCGGGCGGAGCAGATCTCTGTGT
Source organism: Trachemys scripta elegans (assembly GCF_013100865.1). Classification (NCBI taxonomy): domain Eukaryota; kingdom Metazoa; phylum Chordata; order Testudines; family Emydidae; genus Trachemys; species Trachemys scripta. Next base: position 251,575 of record NW_023260517.1, read on the forward strand.
CTCAGAGCAGACCCTTTCCCACAAACCTCTCCCCCCCCGAAGCACACTGATATGTCAGCTGCTGTCTGACCTCAATCCACTGCGTTTCCTGGATCTCCGATGAGTTCCCCAGACGTCCCCTTTTCCTCCGAGCTCGTTTCTAACGAATCTTCCAGGGTTGTAGCTGCCCTGACAGACGGGTGGTTTATATTCCTCTAAGGCAGCGGCAGGAGCTGGGTGTTTGAAGCTGGGTCGCTAGAGAAGATACTATGGAGACGTGTTTTCTTCTCCGAATTTGGATCTTCAGTCTCCTAGGTAACTGGGCTGGGATTTCAAAGAAGCCCAAGGAAATGAGACACTCAATAACCATCAACCACCTAACCCTATACCGAACCCGGACCCTGAACTGTAACCCGTACCCTAGGCTGTAACCAAAACGCGAATGCTACAACCTGACAGTTCACCCTCACCATAACCCTAAACCTTTGTTCATACCCTCGCCTTAATCCGAATAGTTTCTCTAAACCCCAACCCATTAATTCCTATGGAGTTAGGCGCCTAAATCCCTTAGACGCCTTTTAAATTTCCTGAAATGGCAATGCAGGTGGAATCATTTCCACTACTCAGCTACAGATGAAATGTCCTCGAACGTGTTTCTCCTTTTTCAGGCTCTGCGCTTGGCGACTCGGTCAAATCCAACGAACCCGAAGTGTCTGGATCAGTTGGAGGTTCTGTGACACTCAGCTGTTCTTACGCCACCACCGATAGCTATGTCTATCTCTACTGGTACCGTCAGTATCCGAACCAAGCCCCACAGTACATTCTCTATAGAGGAGCGAAGTCCTACAGCGGCCAAAGCCACACTGCAAATTTCGCCCAGCAGAGGTTTTCTTCCCAGGCTGATGACAACTCCACAGCTCTGTATTACTGCGCCTTGCAGAGAGCACAGTGACAGAGCCACATAGGAGATCCGTACAAAAACCCTCCCAACCCTGCTGCAGATAATGTTGTGCACACTGAGGTTGGAAGCAGAGTCCCTGGGGAGTTTTGTTGAAACTCATATTCTGGCTCGGATGTGGTGCTGTCAGATTACTCCTTCCTAATCTCTCCAAACCACCTCCATTAAAAGAGTGGTTTCCATATTAGGAGAGATGACTAAGACTGGGACTTTTCAGCTTGGAAAAGAGACCATTAAGGGGGGATATGAGGTCTATACAATCATGACTGCTATGGAGAAAGCAATTAAGAACGTGTTATTTATTCCTTCTCATAACACAGGAACCAGGGGCCAACCAATGAAATGAATACGCAGCAGGTTTAAAACAAACAAAAGGAAGTATTTCTTCACACAATGCACAGTCAACCTGTGGAACTCCTTGCCAGAGGATATTGTGAAGGCCAAGACAATAGCAGGGTTAAAAAAAGAACTAGAGCAGGGGTTCTCAAACTGGGGGTCGGGACCCCTCAGGGGGTCGCAAGGTCATTACATGGGGTGTTGCAAGCTGTCAACCCCCACCCCAAACCCCGCTTGACTCCAGCATTTATAATGGTGCTAAATATATTAAACAGTATGTTTAACTTATTAGAGGGGTCACACTCAGAGGCTTGCAATGTGAAAGGGGTCACCAGTTAAAAAGTTTGAGACCCACTTAACTGGTTCTGGATCTGAGGCAGTTATAACCCACAGGTCTTCCGGGGGTACATCAACTCATCTAGACATTTGCCTAGTTTTACAACAGGGCGGGCTACATAAAAGCACTAGCAAAGTCAGGACAAACTATTTCATAGGGACAATGACTTGTTTCTACTGCTGTATATATACTATACACTGAAATGTAAATATGATATTTATATTCCAATTGATTTATTTGATGGTCAAAATAAAAAGTAAGATTTTTTTCAGTAATAAGGTGGCTGTGAAACTTTTGTATTTTGATTTCTGATTCATTAAGCAACTAGGTGAGTTGTAACTTGGGTATGCAAGACAAATCACATTCCTGACAGGGGTACAGGTAATCTGGAAAGGTTGAGAGCCATAAGAACGGCCATACTGGGTCAGATCAAAGGTCCATCTATCCCAGTATCCTGTCTTGTGAGAGTGGCCAATGCCAGGTGCCCAGAGGGGATGAACAGAACAGGTTGTAGTAAGTGAAGGCCCTAATGAAGGCCCAGTATGAGGCCTGAACCAAACTAAAGTAATGGTCAAGACTTTGCTAACATAAAGCAAAGCTAAGCTGTGAGCAAGAGGCAGGCCCTGCTCACAGAAGCTGGCAAGAAAAGGGCTGATGTTGCATAAATATATATTCACCTCGCATAGTTAAAGTATAAACATGGTACCAAGATACACTATACCGGAACATTCCACAGATAACAGGGAACAGACCGACCCATCCCAATGACAGGGGCAAAAGGGTAAAATGATGGATAGAGTTGTTTTGATCGAACCAACAGGTACAAGGTGCAAGGCGGCACCTTACTACGTAGAGGGGTTGTACCTTGCTGCATAGAGGGGTTGCACCTCAATACGTCAGGAGTGATGTGTAACTTGTTTGTATCTGTGTATAAGAATGCATCCCTGAGTGGATGTCTTTGTCCGGCCACGGAGGCAGTGGAAAGTCCCGCCACTGAGCCGGGTCCTTGCCAAGAGGCACTTTTCTCATAGTATGCCCTGAATTAGGCTCAGAAACCTACAGGGAACTGCAATCGTGTCCGAGATCGCAATAAACCTGGCCGAGGTGCCTTTGTACCTTACTAGACTCTGTGGTCATTGGGGGTTCTCGTCGGGTCTGCTGTGTCAGCTATCTGCAGAGCTGGGACAGCACACAGAGGGAACACACGCACGCAGCCGAGTGATATCAACAGGAGAAAGCAGAAGCACCACACCGGTAGCTTCTGACAACACAGGTAATCAGCAAGTGATCCTTCCCGTGTTGCCCATTCTCAGTTTATGGGACACATATGCTAGGGACACCATCCCTGCCCATCCTGGCTAATAGCCATTGATGGACCTATCGGCCATGAACAAACCTGCACAGTCCTTGGGCCCTTCCTTCTATGGATAAAAAGTTCCAATGGAAATCACTGGGAATCTGAGTAAAACTGATGATGGGGTTGGAATAAATAAAAAATAATGATAATTAATAATAGATATTTGCCAATAATCAGCTGCAACGTCCCATGTACAGCTGATTCTTATGATTTCCACCTAGAGGTAGGTGCTGTGCAAAGAACAATAAGGGATCATGCCTGATCCAAGGTAACAATGAAGAAGAAGGTTATCAGGATAATCAATGGCAACATTCTACGACTAACCTCTCCTTCAGCCCCGCTCCAGCATGGAAGATGCTGTAACGCAGACCCAGCCGGCAGTGACAGGCGTGGCGGGTGGGTCTGTGACCCTGGACTGCATTTAGGAAACTGACGCTAGCTATTATTCTGTGTATTGGTACAAACAACGTCGGGCAGAAAAAGCTTGTTTTCCTACTTTTCTAATATTCCACAGGATCAAAGAAGAATGAGGCTGGGGAGAGATGCTCTGCAGACTTCAAGAAATCCGAAAGCTCCATCAGTTTGAGGATCACGGGTTTGGATCTGAGGGACTGAGTCGTGTATTTCTGTGCTTTCCCCAGAGACACACGGTGATGTGATTAACAGGGAGCCCTTCACAAAAATCCTACAGCTTTCTCCTTCCCTGAGAAACTGACTCCTACATGCGAAGTTAGAAGGAGATCACATACAGGGAAGGTGTGTGTGTGCATGTGTGAGGGGAGTGGGAACTGCTGCAGCTGGGTTCCTGGAGATGAAAACCTCTAACTGACTTCTGGGAATCAGCACCACAACTGTGCTCAGAAATTCACCACAAAGGGGAGAGGTGGAAGGAGAGACAGCAGAATGAGACCCAAAAGCCGTAAGGACCTTAATGGGGAGAAGATTTCTGGTAGCAGAGGGGTCTTTAATCTTGCAGAGAAAGTCAGAAATAGATCCAGTGGCTGGAAACTGAAGCAGGACAAACTCAGGCTGTCAAGGCTGATTCCCCATTTGCACTTCGAGTGCAGAAGGTGGGGCCCGCAAGGACTCCAAAAATTAATACTGGCCACTCGAGGCCTTTAATGTTGCCACCGCCTAAGTGAAAACTGCCGTTTACCAATCCAGAAAAACCTCTCTTGGGAAGATTTTTCTGAGGCCTCTCGGCTTTTCCAGCCCTCCCTCGGGGCACCTGAGAAAGAAAAGGGAAGTTCAACTGTTGTATCAGCTGATTAACATATGCACAGCCTCTTTACCTCCCGAGACACAGAAATCTAATCATGGTCTTAAAAAAGGTAAATTTTATTGACAAAAGAAAGAAAACACATCTGAAAACTCAGGCTCTTAGGGATTGAACACCAGAAATGACTTTCTTGGGGTCCATCTTAAAGGTTACAAGCAAAAAAAACAAAAAAACAAAACAAACAAACAAAAAAAAAGCACGGGGGGGTTAGCACAGAGGAAGAATTAAATCTAATCACATCTAACTAGACATTCCTGGTCTACTTACATACCTGTGGTTTCAAATGAGTATTTCTAGATATCATGCTGATAATTTTTATACCTGATCCAAACCTTACAGCATATCGCTATCCTGTCTGCTTCTGCTCGAGAGAAGCAAAGACCCCTACACCCAGCATTTTTTTGAAAGGCTACAGCTTCCTTATTGGTTCCCCTGGTCAGGTGCCAACTCATTTTAAGTTCACCTCTTAACCCTTTACATGTAAGGAAATTCAGGTACAGTTGCTAAGGAGGATTCTATAACTAACTGATTGGCTGGGGAGTTACACAAGGGTGCTACCCCTAACCCCCCTCATTTATCACACAGGCAAAAATTTTCAATTTATCTAATGGGGTGGTGAATTCTTCATCACTTGGATGGTTCAAACACAGATTAGATTTCTCTTTCTAAAAAAATTTACTACAGCTGAACCATAAATTATGGGATTGGTTCAAGGAGCATCTCCCGAAATTCTCTGGCTTGTGTGATACAGGAGAGCAGACTACATGTGCATAATGGTCCTTTCTGGCCTTACAAATCTACGAGTCGGCTGAATAAATCCCTGGTTGTGAAGGCTGCAATTGTCACAGGCTCCTCACGGTGTTTACACCCACATTCTATTGACACTCAAGAGGGATTTAAATGCCCAACTCCCCATGGATCATTTGAAAATCACAGCTGCAATTGTTCATTTGATCAGCAAAAAGGCCTATGCACCATTTAAGTCTTACTTCAGCCCTCAGCGCATGGATTTAATCTATGCTGGCCCCTCTGAATAAGGGCAAACACCACTGTACCATAAAAAGAGTTTAGGCAGAACTGAAAAAAATTACTCCCAGAGTTATATTGATACTAGAATTTTCAAAGGATGATCAAATCCCATTGAAATTAAAAGGGATTTGGGCACCTAACTCTCTTAGTCTGCTTTGACATCCCATCCTGCATGCCCAATCCCCATTAATTTTAGCTATTAATTACCCTGCCTACCCTTAGGCAGGCTTCACAGTTACAGTGTTGCAATTGCAAATGACAGGGAAATATAAACTGAATTGAAAATAGAAGGGTCCCCATAATCCCAAAACAAAAATGAAATAATAGAACTGTTTAAGGCCCCAGTGTGTTTATTGGAGACCTGCCTGTGTGTACTCTCCCATGTGTATTTCAATTGCTCGAAATAAACCTGCCTCTGGCTTGTGGCTCCAAACTCAGAGTGAGGACTCGTTTTTCTCCCACAATACTTTGTTACTCTTTATGACCCTACATAGTTTATTCTCATTTTGTGCCTTGGCCTTTCTAATTTAGTCCCTACATGCTTGTGTTGTTGTTTTTTAATATTCATCCTTTGCAATTTAATCTAGTTTATTTTACCTCTCTCTCTCTCTCTCTCTCTCTCTCTTTTTGAGTTTCAGGTCATTGAAAACCTCCTGGTTAAGCAAGGGTGGCCTGTTACCATATTTCCTAAATTTCCTATACATTGGGATAGTTTGCTCCTGTGCCCTTAATAATTTCTCTCTAAAAAATTGCCAACTCTCCTGAATTCTTCCCTCCCGCCCACCTAGATTAGCTTCCCAGGGGATTTTACCTACCAATTCTCTGAGTTTTCAAGAGACAGATCTTCAGCTCTTGTAAATTGGCAGTGATCCATTGGAGTAAATGGGCAGTGAAGCTGTGTATGGATTGCTCTGCATCATTCTCATGACCTTCTACCTAGTATTCCCCTGAAGCAAAGAATTTCTTCCCACCCCCCTTGTGTCCCAGGGCAGCAGATGGCGCTAGAGTGCTCACAACCTCCCCTGCAAACTCTGGCTGATTCCCCCAGTTTGAGATCTGGGCTGGACCCAGCCCAGCACCGTTCACAGAGCTGCTGTTCCTCCCCGGGGCACACAATGAAACAGCAGGGTCTGTAGACAAAGAATCCTTCCCCTTGAGAAGGCGGTAACCAGAGGGGAGGGAGAATTCTCGTTTCCACTGGTCTCCTGCAGACCTTTCTCGGATTGACTCCGCTTCTGTATATTCGTCTTCAAGGGAGAGAAGAAACGGAGCTCACCATGGCCTCAGAGAGTGGAGCTGCTCTGTGGAGCCTTCTCCTCACCTTTGCTTTTCTCTGTGAGTGAAACAATATTCTCTCCTGCTACAGGGCAAAAAGATGCAGATTCTTAGACGTCAGTGATGGGCAAGATCTCTTACCTCTCTGTCTATCTATGAGCTACTGCATCTGTAAGGAGAGAAGAGTCTTCCAATGGAACATCTCACAGCCTCGGATCTATTTGAACAGTAATATTGTTTTGGAGTTATTTGTTAACATTTCTTGTCCTGCTTTATAAAGATTAGGGGAGAGTACAGAAAGAAAGAAATAGATGTTGATGAAAAGATCTATTTCGATCTGTACCGATATATAGACACGTAGATGTAGATGTAGATATTGGGGCTGGAACAATAAAATGATGGATGGACGGAGGCTGCAGAGAGAAGGCTGGATGGATAGAGGCACAGATAAACAGGCAATGTGACATTCTCATATTCTTCACGTTAACTGCTATTATTTTGTTTCCCTCCAGTCTCCTGCTGCGAAGCTCAAGTGGTTCAGAGCCCCGAGTCGCTGGTTACAGGGGAAGGGAAGGTCTCCACCATGTCCTGCTCTTTCACCAGCGCTTTCCAAGCCTTCCAGTGGTACCAGCAGCTCCCTGGGCAAGGGCCGACCCACCTGCTGACCGCGAGCTCCAATGAGAATGTCACTGTGGGGCGATTCATAGGCGAGCGCCTGGAAAATGGGAAACGCAGCTCCCTGCACATCACCGACTCCCAGCTGGGGGACTCAGGCAGCTACCTCTGTGCGGTGGATGCACAGTGACACAGGCAGAGCTGGGCTCAGGGCAAAAACCCTCAGTCTCTGACAGGCAGCTTGGCGGAGGAGATGCCGGGGCAGTTCCCCGGGGGGTGAAAAGCAGTGTAAATCCATGGTAGCCAAGGGGACTAATTCCTCAGCTGTTATAAATGGGCAGAGCTCCAGTGGAGTCGATGGGGCCATATCATAATGCGCTGGGGACTGGAACCCAGATCTGCAGATCCTGGGACAGCTGTGTGAATAGCAGCGTAAATCCGGAGTCACTCCATATGTGTTTATTGTGGTGACTAGATTACAACAAATCCGAGATACGCATTCATTTTCTTTCCCTTTTTTCCTACGGGATACTTTCTAAATAAAAGTTCATTAGTAAACATTTCCAGTAGGAAAACATGGTCCCTTCAGGGATCCGAATGCAAAATATCTCTGGCTTCAACGCTGTAAGATCATCCGCGTTTCAATAGCAACAATAAACAAACACAACTAACCTAGCCCCTCCCCCCACTCCCCTTCCTTTATTAGAAACCGCGACTCCTCTATGGAAGCCAGAGCTTCTGCTCCGCCGTATCCCTGTGCAGCTCACACAAGAGCCCGACAGAGGGCGCTGCCGCACCGACAGGAAAGCTCCAGAAATGAGACACTTTCTGGTGTTTCTAGACATCTGGTTCTCTCTCCATCTCCTCCCCACGCCGCACGCCGCCCCCCGGCCCCCCTCCCGGGCCCTGCCAGACTTTTTAGCAGCTCAGTGGAAAAGCAGCTACCAACCAAGCATAGGGAGATTTGATGCTTGACGCCAAGAGTCACAATTTAATTCGGAGGGGAAGCAGCGTTCCCGGATTCGTTCAGCCCTCAGAAAATAGAGGTCGGCTTTCCTCTGATAGAGTTGGCATCGGGCTTTGTTGCAAGGATGCTTTGTTGCCCGATGCCAGCTCTTTCCACATATCTATTCAAGTGACATCATCATAGGACCTAATCACATCAGCCACAACATCAGGAGCTCGTTCACCTGCACATCTACGAATGTGATATATGCCATCATGTGCCAGCAATGCCCCTCTACCATGTACATTGGCCAAACTGGACAGTCTCTACACAAAAGAATAAATGGACACGAATCTGACATCAAGAATCATAGCATTCAAAAAACCAGTAGGAGAACACTTCAACCTCTCTGGTCACTCAGTAACAGACTTAAAGGTGGCAATTTTGGAACAGAGAAGCTTCAAAAACAGAAAATTCCATACAAGCATACAGACAAAGAGAGATTAAAACATAGGTCAAATGACATAGATCTCAGAAATGGATACAGGGGGGAATGAAGAAAAAGGGGGTTACAGTCATGTCACAGGGTATTCAGAGTGAAACCTAGTAAAAAAAAATCTGGATATCTAAAAGTGCTTATCAGTCAAGTGTGTCTTTTCCTTTCTGTTTTTTCCTTCACATTTTTCTACCTTGTCTTAGTATTTCTCTTTCTTCAAAAAGAGAAGTTCATGATACATTAAAGGCGGGGAAAGGTTTCTTTAAAATGCCAGTTTGCTTTCATATATGTCCAGCAAAAGGTCTTTGCTGTGCTTGACATCAAATTGCATAACAAAAACCTAGACCTGCAAAAATAAAGTTCTTGCTTTTAGCTGTAGAATTCACTGACATAAAAAGAAAAAAGAAAAAAAAAAGAAACAAGCAAATTGTGTTGCACTTTTGTGAAAGCAACACGCCCACACCCCCCTTATGTACACTATTGCTCGCCTCAATTATCTGGGATAATCCCAAGGAAGAAGAATCCCAGGGAATAATTGTTCCCTTTTGTGTGTGTATTTGTGGAAAGGTTATAGAGACCGGCCTAAAGAGATTCCAAGGAAGAAATTGTTAATGCCTGAACAAAATGTTAACCCGTGTGCCCATGAAGGACATTGAAAAAGTTGCGGCGGGTTAGGGCTCGATGTTATTTATAATATAATATGCCCCTAGAGCAGGGGTCGGCAACCTTTCAGAAGGGGTGTGCCGAGTCTTCATTTATTCACTCTAATTTAAGGTTTCACGTGCCAATAATATATTTTAACATTTTCAGAAGGTTTCTTTCTATAAGACTATCATATATAACTAAACTATTGTTGTACGTAAAGCAAATAAGGTTTTTAAAATGTTTAAGAAGCTTAATTTAAAATTAAATTAAAATGCAGAGCCCCCCGGACCGGTGGCCAGGACCCGGGCAGTGTGAGTGCCATTGAAAATCAGCTCACATGCCGCCTTCGGCACGTGTACCATAGGTTGCCTATCCCTGCCCTAGAGTATATGTTTGAGACGTGTGTGGCTACTCAAACTAGCCACCATATTTTGTATAGTGCAAGACTGGAGCCTTTTCATTGTAGCTAGGGAGCACTTTGTTCATATGGCAGGTTGGTGCTGGATTCTCTTACCTAAGTATCTCACGCCCCGGGGTGTGTGTGTGTGTGTGTGTGTGTGTTGGGAGCGGAAGATAGGGTACACGTCTGTGGGTGCGGGGGAGAGGGGCGACCAGGGAGAACAAAAACAGAGGAATAAAACATTTAGGGCCAAATTTACAAAAACGTCTCTGTGCACCTAGTTATTTACACGCTCGCCTAGTGAGAGGTGGTACTTTGGAACACTTTTAAGAAACACAAACTATCTTTACAAGGCCACCCTCACCTCCTGTATCAGTGAAATACTCTCTCTGTGAGAAAGGCTCGTTTACTGGCAAAGGTTTGAGAAAACCTGCAGCCACCATTTCCAGTCTGTGATCACATTTTGCCACTTGGGGGCGCTGTGGTACTAGATAAATACAGTAATACTAGTAACAATCGGTTCTTCTGTCCCCTGCTCTCTGCCCGCCCCTGGCGCCAGTCTAGCCCCCTTTGCCTTTCAGACTCTCCTCTTTCTGACGGTACCACTGATGAGGATTTACAGAGCAGAGAAAATCACTCCTGTGAAATTGGGTTTATGTTATTCTAACAGCTCCTGCTGAGAGATACAATATTCATTTTAAGGCACATTTTTAAGGCCAGAATTTTTGCCTTCCTGAAACTGGAGCTGCTAGGCACGAAGACAAATCAATTCTTGCGGGGTTATGAAATTAGCTGTGTTTAGTCAAAGAATCATTAAGCCAAAAATGTCTGCAATTTGGCTCTCGGCTGTTACAGTCTTAGCTTTTCTAAGTGAGTAACGTTCTAGTTCTCATCTTCGTTACATTCTATCTAGCCATGTCTGTATCCTGTCTTCAGACTTTATTTTGTTTGAGTGCCTAAGATCACAAAGTGCTCAGCTCCTATTGTATCTAATATGCTTATGCCGTCTACAGAATGTCAATGATCTCTATTATATCTGAGCATAACTATAACGTATCTATTATATCTGACTGCATGTGTTGTGTTTATTTTGTCTCTGACTGTCAATATTCTCTATTATATCCGAGTCTAAATATGATGTTGCTGTTGTATCTGATTTAATCCATTTATGTTTGCATAGTTTCTCCGTGCAGACTTTGGATTTCTGTTTCTTTGTTTGTTTTTTAGTGAAACGACTACGCTTCTATTGTATCTGTTTATCGTGTTTTCTCGGAGTGTCTCAGCTCCGGTTCTGTTCTATCTGAGTGTGTCTGTTTTCTGCTCTGTTCCCCCCACAGAAGGCATCTATGGAGCAGACTCAGTGACCCAAACTGACGGCACCATTATGATCTCCCAATGGGACCCGGTGCGTCTGAACTGCACCTATCAATTTTCTGCCAGTGTTACTGTTTACCCCTTCTGGTACGTGCAGTTCACCAACCAGCCCCCCAGGCTCCTCCTGAGGGACCTGGGACGGGAGGCCTCGGATGAAGGGATCAGAAAAGGGTTCGATGCCACCCACGATAAAAAGAACAAAACCTTCCACCTGTGGAAACCGTCCAGCGAACTGAGCGACTCCGCGACCTATTACTGCGCCGCGAGCGACACAGTGACACCGAGCGGCCGGGGAGCTGCGCAAAAACCGCGCAGGGTCTGTGCGGAGCATGAGGGAGGCGGACACCGGGGTCTGCGGGCGGCTCGGGAGCAGAAGGGGGAATTCTGCAAACACTGAATTTAAAACAGAAATCTCTCACACACTCCTTAGGTCTCTGTGTTTTCCATTATTGCCCTAATCCGGAATTTAACCATCTCATAAAAGATGGTGAATGTCATGAATCAGCCATTAAAATAAAAGAAGACCAGAACACATCCACCCTCTCATTAGCAACTCTGGTGAAAGCTGCCCCTCCCCCGCCCCATTCTGAAAGGAAAGTGCAACCAGACAGTTCAATATCACTAAAACTAAACAATAAACAAACGAACTCTGCCATGATCACAGCGGAGAAGTTTCTGTTCTAAAGGGAAAAACTGGTACTGAGCAGTTGAGAAATCTTCACCTGCCCAGTATATATGGATGAACAGATAGAGAGTGAGTCACTGTTTTATGCTCACTCTTTCTGTAAGAAAGGCTGATTTACAGGCAAAGTTGTAAGACTATCTGCTGCAATCATTTCCGATTTGTGATCACATTTTGCCGCTTGGGGCCGATGTGGTGCTAGATATATAATACAAGTAACAGCCTTCTCCTGTCCCCTGCTCTCTGCCCGCCCCTGACATCAACCTGCCCCCTTTGCCTTTCAGGCGTTCCCATTTCTGACAGTAGCATAGAGAAGCATAGAGATTTACAAAGCAGAGAGAATCACTCCTGTGCAGTTAGGTTCATGCTGTTCAGGCAGCTCCTGCTCAGAAAAACAACATTAATTGTTCAGACACCTTTTATAGGATAGAATTCTTGCCTTCCCTAAACGGGAGCGAGTAGACACGGACGGAGACAAATTAATTCTTGCGGGATTAGGAAATTAGAGATGTTTACTTAAAGAATCGTTAACCCAAGGATGGCTCCAACTTGGCTCTCCGCTGTTATAGTCACAGCTATTCTAAGTGGGTAACGTTTTAGTTCTCAGCTTTGCTACATTCTATCGAACCATGTCTTCATCCTGCCTTCATCATCTACTTTCTTTCAATGCCTAATATCACGAGGTGCCATATCAGATTGTAACTGTTATGTTTATACTGTTTATACCCTTTATTATATCTGAGCATAACTATAATGTATCTATTATATCTGATTGCATGTGTTGTGTTTCTGTTGTCTCTGAGTGTCAATATTCTCTATCATATCCGTGTCTAAATATGATGTTGCTGTTGTATCTGATTGTATCCATTTATGTTCGCATGGTCTCTCCGTGCAGACTTTGGATTTCTGTTATGTCTTTTAGTGAATCTACCACGTTTCTACTCTATCTGTGTTTATCGGTCATGTTTTCGCTGTGTTGTTGGTATCTGTTACATGGATGTTGTCTCGGAGTGTCTCAGCTCCGCTTGGTTCTGTTCTATCTGAGTGTGTCTGTTCTGCTCTGTTCCCCCCACAGAGAGCATCTATGGAGCAGACTCAGTGACCCAAACTGAAGGCAGCATTACCATCTCCCAAGGGGAACCTGTGCGTCTGAATTGTACCTATCAATTTTCTGTCACTCCTTATCCCCTCTGGTACGTGCAGTTCCCCAGCCAGGCCCTCACACTGTTCCTGAGGGATGTTGGACGGGAGGACTCGGATGAAGGGATCAGAAAAGGGTTCGATGCCACCCACGATAAAAAGAACAAATCTTTCCACCTGTGGAAACCATCCAGCGAACTGAGCGACTCCGGGACCTATTACTGCGCCGCGAGCAGCACAGTGACACGGAGCGGCCGGGGAGCTGCGCAAAAACCTCAGGGTCTGTGCGTAGCAGCGGGATGGCGCCAACACAGAACTTGGATCAGATCTCTCTGGTCACCGGCTAGTTCTGGGCTTCACCGGCTTGATCCAATCCAGGGCTTCACCTTTTTGTAGACATTATACGGAATAGCATGAAACAAAATGAGCGTAACACCAATAAAGTAAAAGAACCTCACACACAAACTCTACCGGGATCATCAGGGGAAAGTTCCTAGTCTACAGGGAAACTGGCACTTTGGGGTGGAGGAATATTTAAGTGCCGAGGAGAGAAACATCGACCCACAGACAGACAGACAGCAACATCCTCCTTTGGCAGTAGTGCTGCTGGGGGAGCTGGTTTATTGGCCGAGTTACCCCAAACTCATTCGTTTGAATAACTGCCCACTGTTTGGCGCTAGTTGCAAGTAAATTAGTGAGATTTGGCTGTAGTGGCCTGAACGCCTGATAATCGGCGATTTGCACCGTCGAGGCGGGAGGGAACCTGTCACAGCTGGCGGTTACCAGCAGAGAGAGACAGGAGCGGCAGGCAAGGCATCATCGCATGTCTTTGTTCTCTACCTTTGGGTTGTCGCTGAAAGGAAACGCTCAGAGCTCCCGTCTCTCTGACTGTCTCGGGGGCTGGCGAGAGAAAAAGGGCAGCCCCCTCCCTGCAGGCACCGTGCAAATGTTTCACAGTGGAGCGTGGCTTTTACATTTCGACACATACACATCGCGGACACGGGAAGACTTCAACAGCCCCCGTGTTAGCGACTGTGCTGACCTGCTCCCAGCCCTCCACTGAGGCGAGTGACAGCACAGTCTGGTACCGGCAGCTCCCGGACCCGGAACCCCAGTTTGCAGTTACCGGTTACAAGGAAACCACTAAGAGCCCCGAGCCGGCGGGAGCCCTGCACATCTCCGCCGAGAGAGAGCCCAGCCCCCTGGCCCTGAGCCGTGTGAGGCGGGGAGACGCTGCGGTGTATTTCTGTGCTCGGAGGGTCACAGTGGGACATCCAGCGGCTGCTCCCTTCTGGTGTGAGCAGATGGTGAGGAACGCTTCAGTGGGTGCTGGGGGAGAGGGGCGACCAGGGAGAACAAAAATAAAAAGTGTTTTTTTTTTTTGTTTTTTTTTTTGTAAATTGGGCCCTAACTATCTCGTTGTGCCTAATTATTTACACGTGCGATTGGTGAGAAGTGGTACTTTGGAAAACTTCTAAGAAAGTCTCTTTCAGGGGGAATTAAGAAGAACAGTAAAGGGAAGGGTAAAACCATGGAAGTAAATAAACCCTTCCAAGCACTTCACACAGCGCCCCCCTCATCCTTTGCCATAGGATGTTGTGAAGGTCAAGACTATAATAGGGTTAAAAAAAGAACTAGATAAATTCATGGAGGATAGGTCCATCAAAGGCTATTAGCCAGGATGGGAAGCGATGGTGTCCCTAGCCTCTGTTTGTCAGAAGCTGGGAATGGGCGACAGGGGATGGATCAGTTGATGGTTCCCTGTTCTGTTCATTCCCTCTGGGGCACCTGGCACTGTCCACTGTCGGAAGACAGGATACTGGGCTAGATGGACCTTTGGTCTGGCCCAGTACGGCCGTTCTTATCTATCCATCCCCAGAGCTATCTCTCCATCCATCACCGCCAGGGGTCGCTGCCGTACAAGCAAACCTGGTCCCGATATGGACATAATGACACCTCGGTCTACTGCTTCACCTGGCTTTTCATTAATTCGACCGAGGTCCCCTGCCCCCATCCCGAGCCCGAGCCCGCCTCCTGACAGACGCAGTTTTGGAGGCTCAGATGAAAGGCAGCTCAAAGAGAGAGAGGGAGAAACGTGTTTATGCGCCTCTCCCCGAGTCCCTCACACCTCCAGCTCCGACAGTAGCATCTTGGCCTGTTATTTAGCCCTCCCTGCTCTCGGAAACGGGCAACGCTTCCCTCTCTCCCGTTTGCGCAGGGCAAGGCAGCGAGACCAGGGGCTGATCCCGGGGAGGAGCAGAGACACCGAGATTCCCCTGTGACCATGGTACCAATGCTGGGCTCGGCGCTTGTGCTGGTTTTTGTTTCAGGTCAGGATCATCACACATTTTCCGATCTCTCTCTCCCCTTCCGCGTTCTCCCTTCTGCGCTCTTCTAACCACCCCTGGCAGGCACAGGGAAAGGATGGGGTTTGGCGACATAAAAAACACTGGAAATTTCATGCCCACTAAAATAATTCGCTGCTGCGTTTTCTCTCCTAGGCGCCCCGGGCAGAGCCGAGATCCGGCAGCCGCGCTCCGCAGAAGCTTTGGAGGGAGCTGAACTGAACCTCACCTGCTCTCACCCCTCAGCCAGCACTGATAATATACTCTGGTACCGGCAGTTTCCGAACCGAGGACCCGAATTTATAGTGACTGGATTCAGTGGAACCGCTCACAGCCCCAACCCAGAGGGAACCTTGCACATCTCCAGGGGTAAAGAAAACAGCATCTTCTCCCTGCGCAGGGTGCGGCTCGCAGACTCAGCGGTGTATTACTGTGCTCGGAGAGACACAGTGGGACAGCCAGGGGAGGCTCCCGTACAATAAATCCCCTACTCCGAGGCTGGTAGCTAGTGTGTGTTCGTGGGGAGGGAGACAAGTCGCGGGGCCGGGGAGAGGAGAAGGTAAGAAGCCAGAAAGGAGAAAGAGAACATTTAAGCGGGGTGAGTTCTAAAGAAATCTAGAGAAAGACGCAGTTCAACGACATTAAGGCACCTAACTCCCTCAGGCCCCTTCGAAAATCCGAATTCAGGGTCTGAGCCCGAGACAGCTTAAGTCAAAGGACGGACTCATGTTGAGGTCAATGTGTTTTATGTCACGCTGTGAGTTTCCCTGTCACGTGAAACCTCCACTGGTTTATCCTACCCGTCCCGTTATCTATCCACCCATCCACCCATCTATCACCATTTTTATAATGTTCCCCATCACCTTAATGTTTTAGCAGCCAAATCCTGTAGGCAAACCATGTAAAATAGCCTAGTCTTTTAAAATAAGGTACTACTAAGATCTCCTTCCTTACCACACCATACAGGGATTGGCTGTTCCTTAAACGTGAGAAAGTTGGACTCTTTGGCAGTATTATAAGGCATCCAGATTCAGTAAAGAAAAAAGATGAAGCAGGTTTAAAGGTGAAACCAAGAAAGTATCTACAATATTCCCGGATACTTCGATGTTTGTGTGATGAGGGACCAATAGATGGACAAACAGATAAAACTGAAAAAAATGATGCCCAAATGTAGCAAAACAAAACTCCCTCCATTTAGCGAATATTGAGTGCAAATTAATGAGATTTCACTTCACTGCCTGGTAATGCCCGCCTTTTGCAATTGATAATTAATTGTGCAGTAGGGATTAACTCTTTTGGAAAAGGTTTCAGAGGGGTAGCCGGGTTAGTCTGCAAAAACAACGAGGAGTCCTTGTGGCACCTTAGAGACCAACACATCTATTTGGGCATAAGCTTTCGTGTGCTATAACCCACTTCATCAGATGCATGGAGTGAAAAATACAGTAGGGAGGTATAAATATACAGCACATGAAAAGATGGCAGTTGCCTTACCAAGTGGGGGGTCAGTGCTAACAAGGCCAATTCAATCAGGGTGGATGTGGCCCATTCCCAACAGTTGACAAGAAGAGGTGAGTATCAACAGAGCGAAAATTACTTTTTGTTTTGAACCAAACCACTCCCAGTCTTTATTCAGGTCTAATTTGATGGTGTCAAGTTTTCAAATTAATTCCAGTTCTGCAGTTTCTCGTTGAAGTCTGTTCTTGAAGTTTTTTGTTGAAGAATTGCCACTTTAAGATCTGTTATTGAGTGAGCAGGGAGATTGAAGTGTTCTCCTACTGGTTTTTGAATGTTACAATTCTTGATGTCTGATTCGTGTCCCTTTATTCTTTTGCATAGAGACTGTCCGATTTGGCCAATGTGCATGGCAGAGGGGCATTGCTGGCAGGTGATGGCATATATCACATTGGTAGATGTGCAGGTGAACACGCCCTTGATGGTGTGGCTGATGTGGTTAGGTCCTATGATGGTGTCCCTTGAATAGATATGCTGACAGGGTTGGAAACGGGGTTTGTTGCAGGGATTGGTTCCAGGGTTACTGTTTCTGTTCCATGGTGTGGCTGGTGAGTATTTGCTTCAGGTTGGGAGGCTGTCTTTAAGAGAGGACTGACCTGTCTCCCTAGGTCTGTAAGAGTGCGGGATCATCCTCCAGGATAGGTTGTAGATCCTTGATGATGTGCTGAAGAGTTTTTAGTTGGGGGCTGAAGATGACAGCTAGTGGCGTTCTGTTACTTACTTTGTTGGGCTTGTGCTGTGGTAGGTGACTTCTGGGTACCCTTCTGGCTCTGTCAATCTGTTTCTTCACTTCACCAGGTGGGTACTGTATTTTTAAGAATGCTTGATAGAGATCCTGTAGGTGTTTGTCTCCGTCTAAGGGATTGGAGCAAATGTGGTTGTATTTTAGAGCTTGGCTATAGACAATGGATCATGTGATGTGGTCTGGATGAAAGCTGGAGGCATATAGGTAAGTATAGAGGTCGGTAGGTTTCCAGTATAGGGTGGTGTTTATGTGACCATCACTTAATTGCAGTGTAGTGTCCAGGAAGTGGATCTCTTGTGTGGACTGGTCCAGGCTGAGGGTGATGGTGGGGTGGAAATGATTGAAATCCTGGTCGATTTCCTCCTTTCCAGGGGTCCAGATGATGAAGATGTCATCCATGTAGCACAAGTACAGGAGGGGCACTAGAGGATGAGAGCTGAGGAAGCAGTGCCGCTGACTTGAAGGTATACATTGTCCCCAAATGTGAAATAGTTGTGGGTGAGGACAAAGTCACAAAGTTCAGACACCAGGTTTGCTATGACATTATCGGGGATACTGTTCCTGAGAGCTTGCAGTCCATTTTTGTGTGGAATGTTGGTGCAGAGGGCTTCTACATCCATAGTTGCTAGGATGGTGTTTTCTGGAAGATCACCAATGGATTGTAGTTTCCTCAGGAAGTCAGTGGTGTCTTGAAGATAGCTGGGAGTGCCGGTAGCATAGGGTCTGAGGAGAGAGTCTACATAGCCAGACAATCCTGCTGTCAGGGTGCCAATGCCCGAGATGATGGGGCATCCAGGATTCCCAGGTTTATTCCCAGGATCTTGGATAGCAGATAGAATACCCCTGGTCGGTGCTTAGGGGTGTGTGTGTGTAGATTTGTTCCTGTGCTTATTCAGGGCGTTTCTTGAGCAGATGGTGCAGTTTCTTTTGTTAATCCTCAGTGGGGTCAGAGGGTAATGGCCTGTAGAATGTGGTGTGAGAGAGTTGTCTAGCAGCCTCTTGTTCATACTCCAACCTATTCATGATAACAACAGCACCTCCTTTGTCAGTCTTTTTTATTATAATGTCAGAGTTTCTAAGGCTGTGGATGGTGTGACGGGCTGGGTCACAGAAACCACTTTGGGACTGCCACCTGATGTGCTGGGACTACCGCTAAGCCCATTTTCCCTGGCAGCTTGAAACTTCAGTCCCTTGCTTTGTTGAGCCAGACACACTGGTCTGCTACAAACCCAGACCCAGGTCCGAACCACGTCCCCCAAAAGCTGCAGGCTTAACTGAAAACAGCTTAAGAAGTGTTCCTGTCTCCGACACCTGGATACCCAGATCCCAATGGGATCCAAACCCCAAATAAATCTGTTTTACTCTGTATAAAGCATGTACAGAGTAAACTCATAAATTGTTTGCCCGCTATAACACTGATATAGAGATATGCACAGCTGTTTGCTCCGCCAGGTATTAATACTTGCTCTGGGTTAATTCATAAGTAAAAAGTGATTTTATTAAATTTGAAAAGTAGGATTTAAGTGATTCCAAGTAATAACAGACAGAACAAAGTAAATTACCAAGAAAAATAAAACAAAAACATGCAAGTCTAAGCTCAGTAGGAAACTAAATGCAGGTAAATCTCACCCTCAGAGATGTTCCAGTAAGCTTCTTTGACAGACTAGACTCCTTCCTATTCTGGGTCCAGAAATCACTCACTCCCCTGTAGTTACTGTCCTTTGTTCCAGTGTCTTTCAGGTATCTCTCTGGGGTGGAGAGGCTATCTCTTGAGCCTGCTGAAGACAAAATGGAGGGGTTTCCCAGGCCTTATTTAGTCTTTCTCTTGTGGGTGGAAACCCCTTGTGTTCTTCTGTGCAGACTCACAGCTACAAGATGGAGTTTTGGAGTCACATGGGCAAGTCACATGTCCATGCATGACTCAGTTCTTTACAGGCCAACGCCATTGTTTACATGTTAGTTTGAATGTTTCCAGGAAAGCTCAGATGTGGATTGGCATCTCTCAAGGTCCACTGTTAGCCAAGGACTCCCAATTACTTGAATAACCCCTTCACACAATGTTGACCAAATCTGCCTTAGGTGCTTCCTACAGCAAACACTTTAATTACAAGCATAGAGCCAACGCTTACAACTTCAGATATTAAAATGATCACATGAATAAGATGAATACATTCAGTAGAACATGACCTTTGCAAAGATATGTAACAACATGGCATATGTAGCATAAAACATGTTCCAGTCATGTCATATTTATACTCATAAGCATATTTCTATAATACATTATGGGGTGCAACATCACAGATAGTGTTGTGTTATGCACAGCTGAGGTTATGTGGCAAGTAATGCTGCTTTTCCACAATGTCAGCTGGTAGGAAAGTTTCTGTGGGTTAGTGTGCAATTCAGTGGTATGGTGGAAATATGCCTTGAGTCAGAGATGGTGAATTCCAGGTCACTGCAGAACTGTATCATGTTCATGGGTTTGGTTGGGCAGAAGGAGAGGCCCTGAGATAGGACAAACTCTTCTGCCAGGCTAAGAGTATAGCTGGATAGATTAACAATATTGTTGAGTGAGTTAAGGGTACCACTGTTGTGGCCTCTTGTGGCATGTAGGAATTTAGATAGTTTTATGTCCTTTTTCCTCCGTAGAGAAGTAAAGTGTGTTGTAAATGGCCTGTCTAGTTTTTGTAAAGTCTAGCCACGAGGGAGTTTGTGTGGAAGGTAGGGTTTTTTATGAGAGTCTCCAGTTTTGAGAGCTCATTCTTGATCTTCTCCTGTTTGCTGTATAGGATGTTGATCAGGTGGTTCCGCAGTTTCTTTGAGAGTGTGTGGCACAATCTCTCAGCATCGTCTGTGTGGCATGTTGATTGTAATGGATTTGTTACTTTCAGTCCTTTTGGTATGATGTCTCTTTACATTTGGAAAGGAAAATGATGCCTCTCTTTATCTGCACAAGTTCTTTCATAAAGTTGATGGATTTCCACTTCATACGACTAAATTCAGTGTCTATGCAAGTTTCAGAGGTTTAGCTGTGTTAGTATGATCAAAAACAAGGAGGAGTTCTTGTGATACCTTAGAGACTACGCCCGAACAATAAATACTACACTTCAGGCTGTGTTTGTAGGCAATGGGGCGAGGGGATATGGGATTGCTTCCATGTTGGGGAGAGGAGAGGGGCGATCAGGGAAGACAAGAGATGACTAAAACATTTGCGGCCGAATTTACCATGGTCTCGGTACGCCTGTTTGTTTACCTAGGTGACAAGTGAGATTTGATCCTTCGGAAAAAGTTCTAGGAAAATCCCTTTCAGAGAGAACCATGAAGCACAATAAGAGGTTAAAAAAATCCATGAATATAAACCAAGCTTTCCCATGACATTATTTGAATGTGAATATTATTGGCATGTGAAAAGAAAGAAAGAAAGAAAGAAAGAATATATCCGGATTATTTATAAAACAATCGCTGTGTTGCTGTAGTAAAACAACCCCACACTGCCTACCGAGAGATAGATGAGAGGGAAAGTCCTCTGTGTTTTGGGATAGATGTGTACAGAAAGCTGCCTGACTGGCAAAGTTACCAGAAGCCCCCATTTGATGCCATGATTCCCACCCCCCTCCTGCAGACGCTTTTTTTTTTTTTTTAAAGGAGATATCTCATCTCCCAGAACTGGAAGGGACCTTGAAAGGTCATCAAGTCCAGCCCCCTGCCTTCACTAGCAGGACCAATACTGATTTTGCCCCAGACCCCTAAGTAGCCCCCTCAAGGTTTGAACTCACAAACCTGGGTTTAGCAGGCCAATGCTCAAACCACTGAGCTATCCCTCCCCCCTTTATTCCTAGGGGGCAATGTGGAGTCTATGAAATAATACAAATGACAATATTTTCCCACCCCACATGTTCTGTTCCCTTCTGCAACCAACCCACCTGCCACTAAGCCTTCAAACGCGAGCATCTCTGGCAGCACCAACCAGAAGCATTTGCAAAGCAGAGACAGTCACTTCTATGTAGTCAGCTGTATGGGATTCATGGAGGTGGGAAGTCATGGGGACTGGGGGTATTTTCCATATAAAGAATATAGAATAACATTTTTGCTCATTAGTCAGCCCTGTGATTTCCCTTAAAGCGGGATGTACGTTTTCTGGCATTATGGGGAATAAGACGGAACACAATTTAACTTAAAAGCAGGAATATATCTAAACATAAGGTCCCCCTGTGGTACGCATAATAGATGCACAATCACAGACACACATTATATATGTCTGGGCTTTTTAGTTCATACAGTGTGTATATACACATGCACAAAGTAATATCATAATTAGATAGATTTTTCATAAACCCACCCAAATCATACAGGAAGAAATACCCACCTACACCATAGAAATGGCTGCTTGACTGGCTGCAAAGATATGAGAAACTTCGCTTCTGCTTCTAAAATTTCCCAGCAGTGAAATTATTGTTGCCACGTGGGGGCGATGTTGCCCCGGGCAATAAAACAACACGGTATTTTCCTCTTCTCTCTTAACACGGTCCCTCCCACCACCGCCCCTTGTAATCCTTCAAACAGTTTCCATCTCTGGCAGCACCATTTCTGAAGCACTTTAGAGAGTAGAGACAGTCACTCCTGTGCGGCTATTCAAACGGGAGGCGCTCCACCAAAGAGACACAATCGGCTCTTCTAAACCATCAACTAACGGGGAAAATCCTTCCCTTCTCTTCTCTGCAGAAACCACGATCAAAGAGAACCCATCTCTCTCTCTCTCTGTCCCATATTCCAAGAAGACCCAAGGATGCCTTTATCTTGGATCACAGCTGTGCTGATGCTGTCTGTCCTAAGTAAGTGTGATTCCATCCCTCAGCCTGTTCCCATTGTAATTTTCCAGCTGCTACGCCTGTACGCATAATTTGATATTGACAGTGCCTAAAAACTTGTGTGTGCCTATATGTCTATATTATGCATGGAAATACAATACATTATATCTGTGCTTATGTAGTATGTCTGTATTATGTATGCCTTGTATTTCAATTATATCTCAGTGTATCTGTGATGTCTACATGATGTCTGTATCTACTATATTTCTATTAGAACGGAGTTGAAATGGTATATTCCTATTATGTCTTCTCGTACCTATTATGTTTCTATTATATCAGAATGTATGTACAGTATTGTATTTGTATCATGTCTCTCTCCATCAATTGTATTTATTTTATCTGAGTGCATGTATTATGCATTTATTGTGCCTCCCTGTATCTAATATGTTTCTATGTACTATTTCTGTTATGTTACTTTCTTTCAACTTGTTACTATTGTATCTGAATGTACTTAATACGTTTATATTATATCTGTCTGTTGTCTTTCTATTATATCTGAATGTATCTACAATGTTCTTATTATTCCTATCTATGTGTTTCAATTATATATCAACGTAACTATTATATTATTATATTTCTATGTATTTAGCATGTTTCCATTACTATAAGTCTGTTATGTGTATATTAACTTGTGTATCATTAAGCTGCTATTATGTCTCTCTATATATACTGTGCCTCTAGTCTGCGTGTTTATATTATTATGTTTTTATTTTGTCTGTGTATCTATTTTGTTGCTGTTACATTTGAGTGCGCACAATACGCTATTTTCCCCGCGCAGGACAGAGCAATGGAGAACCAGTCACCCAAACCAAAGGCAGCGTCCTGATCTCCCAAGGAGAATCTATGGTTGTTAACTGCACCTATGAGGCTGTTTCTCCCTATCTCTTCTGGTACGTGCAGTTCCCCAGCCAGCCCCCCAGGCTCTTCCTGAGGGACCTGGGACGGGAGAACTCGGAAGAAGGGATCAGAAAAGGGTTTGATGCCACACACGATAAACAGCACAAATCCTTCCACCTGCGGAAACCGTCCAGCGAACTGAGCGACTCCGCGACCTATTACTGCGCCCTGAGCGACACAGTGACACGAAACAGCAGGGGAGCTCGACAAAAACCTCCCGGGGGCTGTGGCAGGAACCGCAGGCTCCTAGAGCGACTCGGGGTGGAAGGAGGAGGAATTCTTCAAGTACTAGACTCTGTCTCTCACGAGACCAGCACACAACCGCCTCCCCGCTACTCAGTCCTCCAGTCTGCATCGCCTCTTTCTGCTCCAGCCCAGGATTTTAGGACTTGTCATAGAGCAAAATTCACCATCAACTCAGGAAAAAGGGAACAAATTAACAGAGCTGCGTAATCTGCCCAGGAAATGAAAAATAGTAACTCCCCCCATCCCAGGTTGGGAGGAGGGTTGGGAGCCTCTGGTCTAAACAAGCAAGTCAGACACGGGGTGGGGGAGGGGTATGATATATACACACTAATATTTACCTTCTGTGCACGCACTTTGCCATGTGGGGGGCGGTGTTGCGGTAGAAAAATAATGCAAAGGACCGTATTCTTCTGCCTCATGCTCTCTGCCTTCCTTTGAACGGCCAATCCACCCCAGCCCCTGCCCCACCCCAGCCCACCCTCGGGCAGCCTCCTACAGTGAAGAGACACTCACGGCTGTGCAGTCCACTCTGCGGGTGATCCCGGCGTGTGGCAGCTTTGAGACAAAAGACACAAGGGTTTTTGTTTAAGGTGTTTCTGTTCAGGGCCGGCTCTGGGGTTTTTGCCACCCGAAGCAAAAAAAAATTTGGTGCCCCCCCCTTTTTTTTGGCTTTTACACATGTTTGCATATTGGGGCAATAATCGCAGAATATAATCACACATCAGCATGTTTAGTTGACTCTGTTGCTGCAAATTTCAGAGCAGAAAGTCCAAGGAAAATTTTTAGCTCCTCTTTGAGCTGAAATAAAACAGTGCAATTAGTCAAACTGATCTTGGGAGTTGCATGCAGGCTGACACGAACATCTAGGTAAATCAAAACGGTTAAAACTCAGTGATCTTTCACTTGTAAAGAACATGTGTCGCTTACTCTGAAGAAAAAAATAGGAAAAAGGCTTATAGAAAATTAAGTTGCTCCAGGAAAAAAAAATCCAACTCCCCCAAGGAACAGGAAGTGAGATCCTTTACTACTATACATTGATCTGTCAATGCCACTCACGGAAAGTCTGAGCGATCAAGCTGCAGCAAACATATGATGGTTACAGAGATCTAACCAATGTTGAAATTAGTGGAGTTGAAAAGTTCAGCAGCGAGTGGCTGCAGGGACGGCTGCCCCACACCTCTTTCTGCTGTCAGCATGTGAGAGGAGACCAGGCTGGGAAATATGGCTGAAATTGACCCTGTGCCAAGAAGGAGAGTTGGGCAAGGAAAACCCACAGTAACGTTAAACCGCAAAGGAAAAGAAGGCAAAGGGGGCGGAAGGAGAAGAGGAAGGCGAAGGGGCGGCTGATTGTGCTGCTGAACTGGGAGTATGTGTGTGTGTGTGTGTGGGGGGGGGGACATTAGCCAGGTCCAGCCATGGAGAGCCCAGTCCTATCCTGTGTCCTTTGTCCGGGTGATGGGAATATCAGGGAGGCAAAGGCCTGTCCAGAAAGGCTCTGCGGAGGACAGAGCAGCAGCTCGGCCCACCGGGGAAAGCTCTGGGGGAGGCGGAGAGAAGCAGGGGCAGCCGGCAGCCGCCCGGCTCCATGGAGGGAAACGCATCAGCGGGGGACGAGGAGAGCGGGGGTGGGGAAAGCGCCGCGCTCCCTTTGCAAGCTCCCAGCGGTTTCAGCTCCTCCTTGTGCTTCACTTCGCCCGGGGCGGGGGACAAAGCCCCGCAGCAGGGTCCCGGAGCAGCCTCCTCCAGCAGCCGGGTGGTGAAGAGCCAGCGGGAGATTAACAAGCCGCGTCCGAGCCCGAGGCGGGAGGAGGCGACATCGCCCAGCCGCCGCCTGGCACTTACTGTCCCCAGGCTGGAGCGCAGCCCTGGAGCCCGCAGCAGCTGGTCTCGGAGGATCCGGACCTGGTGATCGAAGTGTCCGGCCGGCGGATCCGAGCCCACAAGTCAGTGCTGGCGGCCAAGTCCCCGGACATCCTGCGGGTGAAGGGGGTGAGCTACCGGGGGCTGCGCCTGCTCATCGACCGGCCGGCATGGGCGAGGTGCGCCACGACAACCTGGCCGAGGTGGTGAGTGGCGCCCGCACGCTGCACATGCCCTGCGCCCTGCACTGCGCGGCTGAGGCCATGCGGGCCCAGCTGCGCCTCCACCACTGCTACCAGCCGCTGTGCCGCCCCTGGGAATGTGCTGCCCCAAGCAGGTGCCTGTTTTGCTGGTGCCTAGAGCCGGTCCTGTTTCTGTTCTCTGGAGCTGCCTGATAGCGACCCAGCCCCGTTCGCTCTAGCTCAGTCTGGGGCCCAGCCCAGTCGTGTCCCAGCCTGCCTGAAAACCTCACCATGCTGTCACTAGGGATAGCAGCTGCCTTAACGGTGTTAGCTCCGAGTGAGTGAGGTGTCCTACCCCAGCCGGGTCCCAGGTCACTAATTCAGATGAGAAGCCTGTCTCCTTACAACGTGGTTGGGGGTGGTTGGAGGAGATGGTGCAATTGACCCTAAGGGTTGTATGCGGGTTAATTCAGCGCCAACTTCTCTTTCCCAGGTGGCCCGGGCAGTGCGGGAATCCAGCAGCTGGTCTCCGCAGGGCCTTCGGAGGGAGCTGGGGGAACCACACCTGCTCTCACCCATCCATGACAAGCTGTCACGTTATTGATTTGAACTGGGACCATATAGAACATGGTTGCAAACAAAGTCCTGTAGGGGCACCAAATCTTGTATAAAGGGGGTCAAATGAGCTGTCTAAGACAAGGTTATGGTTCGCTGGTTATGATTATGCTGTCTATATGTGTGTAGCAATTTTGTCATTGAAGTTATGAATATTGGCTCTATACTGTCTGTATTTCAAACTTATGCTATGCTTCTGGGAAACTTCCCAGACAAATTGGTGTTAGCTCTGCCTAACCTGCTTGATGGCCCATTAAGGACCATCAGCTGTACAACTGACCCATTGAGAGAAGGCAAATACGCCTTGCAACTCAGCAAAGTATGCAGGGACTGGCCCATGTGACTACAGACTCCATTTTGCTGTAATTTTCCACAGTAAGGACAAAGAGATGCTCTTACACCTGGAAAAGAGTATAAAAGGCTGAGGCCTCTCCTCCATCTTGTCTTGCCTTAGAGGTGGGAAAACCCCAGCCTTGGGCTGTAACTGCCCTGTTTTAAGCAATTGGTCCTGAATTGGCACTCTCAGTTGGGTCCCACCAGAACTGCATCGTTACACAAGCAAGTGGATATTCTGGTGCCAGCAACTCCCCAGCCAGGGGCCCAACTTCATCGTTGAAGGACTCAAAGTCCCGGCTTCCAGCACTGACCAGGAGGGGACATTATTTGTAACAGAGTCGGGGGCTAGAGAGGTTACTCCGTACAGAGAACATATAGGTGTCCCCGCTGGGATTGACGTATTCTGTTTGCTCTACTCTATGATTTTTCCTACTAGGCAATTATGGAGAACGTGATGAAACACAGCTTTCACTGCAAAGTATGAAACAATCCAAAGCACAAAACTCCCATTCACTCTGATAACAGCTGGGGATGCCGGTGTTCTTGGAGGAAAATTATACTATGTAGAAAAGGCAGGTAAGTATCTAAAGAGAAAAGGGGGGTGGAGGGATGTTGCAGAGAAAAGGACATATACACAAAGACAAATGTGGGTGAGGTAATATACTGCATAGATATAAAGCATTTGTCTGTCTATGTAATACCAGGCATTGCCTTGCACCAGTTATAACCACTATTTTTTCTCTGGAGATTCTGATGGCAAACATAAGAACATAAACATAAGAACATAAGAAAGGCTGTACCGGGTCAGACCAAAGGTCCATCTAGCCCAGTATCCTGTCTACCGACAGTGGCCAATGCCAGGTGCCCCAGAGGGAGTGAACCTAACAGGCAGTGATCAGGTGATCTCTCTCCTGCCATCCATCTCCATCCTCTGACAGACAGAGGATAGGGACACCATTCCTTACCCGTCCTGGCTAATAGCCATTAATGGACTTAACCACCATGAATTTATCCAGTTCTCTTTTAAACTCTGTTATAGTCCTAGCCTTCACAACCTTCTCAGGTAAGGAGTTCCACAAGTTGACTGTGCGCTGTGTGAAGAAGAACTTCCTTTTATTTGTTTTAAACCTGCTGCCTATTAATTTAATTTGATGACCTTAGTTCTTGTATTATGGGAATAAGTAAATAACTTTTCCTTATCCACTTTCTCCACATCACTCATGATTTTATATACCTCTACCATATCCCCCCTTAGTCTCCTCTTTTCCAAGCTGAAGAGTCCTAGTCTCTTTAATCTCTCCTCATATGGGACCCGTTCCAAACCCATAATCATTTTAGTTGCTCTTTTCTGAACCTTTTCTAGTGCCAGTATATCTTTTTTGAGATGAGGAGACCACATCTGTACGTAGTATTCGAGATGAGGACGTACCATCGATTTATATAAGGGCAATAATATATTCTCCGTCTTATTCTCTATCCCCTTTTTAATGATTCCTAATATTCTATTCACTTTTTTGACCGCCTCGGCACACTGCGTGGACATTTTCAGAGAACTATCCACAATGACTCCAAGATCTTTTTCCTGACTTGTTGTAGCTAAATTAGCCCCCATCATATTGTATGTATAGTTGGGGTTATTTTTTCCAATGTGCATTACTTTACATTTATCCACATTAAATTTCATTTGCCATCTTGTTGCCCAATCACTTAGTTTTGTGAGATCTTTTTTAAATTCTTCACAGTCTGCTTTGGACTTAACTATCTTGAGCAGTTTAGTATCATCTGCAAACTTTGACACCTCACTGTTTACCCCTTTCTCCAGATCATTTATGAATAAGTTGACTAGGATCGGTCCGAGGACTGACCCTTGGGAACACCACTAGTTACCCCTCTCCATTCTGAGAATTTACCATTTATTCCTATCCTTTGTTCCCCCTCTTTTAACCAGTTCTCAATCCATGAAAGGACCTTCCCTTTTATCCCATGGCAGCTTAATTTACATAAGAGTCTTTGGTGAGGGACCTTGTCAAAGGCTATCTGGAAATCTAAGTACACTATATCCACTGGATCCCCCTTGTCCACATGTCTGTTGACCCCTTCAAAGAATTCTAATAGATCAGTAAGACACGATTTCCCTTTACAGAAACCAGGTTGATTATTGCTCAACAGTTTATGTTTTTCTATGTGTTGGACAATTTTATTCTTAACTATTGTTTCGACTAATTTGCCCGGTACAGATGTTAGACTTACCGGTCTGTAATTGCCGGGATCACCTCTAGAGCCCTTTTTAAATATTGGCATTACATTAGCTAACTTCCAGCCATTGGGTACAGAAGCCGATTTAAAGGACAGGTTACAAACCTTAGTTAACAGTTCTGCAACTTCACATTTGAGTTCTTTCAGAACTCTTGCGTGAATGCCATCTGGTCCCGGTGACTTGTTAATGTTAAGTTTATCAATTAATTCCAAAACCTCCTCTCATGACACTTCAATCCGTGACAGTTCCTCAGATTTGTCACCTACAAAAGCCAGCTCAGGTTTGGGAATCTCCCTAACATCCTCAGCCGTGAAGACTGAAGCAAAGAATCCATTTAGTTTCTCCGCAATGACTTTATCGTCTTTAAGCGCTCCTTTTGTATCTCGATCATCAAGGGGCCCCACTGGTTGTTTAGCAGGCTTCCTGCTTCTGATGTACTTAAAAACATTTTGTTATTACCTTTGGAGCTTTTGGCTCGCCGTTCTTCAAACTCCTCTTTGGCTTTTCTTATTACATTCTTGCAGTTAATTTGGCAGTGTTTATGCTCCTTTCTATTTGCCTCACTAGGATTTGACTTCCACTTTTTAAAGGAAGTCTTTTTATCTCTCACTGCTTCTTTTACATGGTTGTTAAGCCACGGTGGCTCTTTTTTAGTTCTTTTACTGTGTTTCTTAATTTGGGGTATACATTGAAGTTGGGCCTCTATTATGGTGTCTTTAAAAAGCGCCCAAGCAGCTTGCAGTGATTTCTCTTTAGTCACTGTACCTTTTAACTTCTGTTTAACTAATCCCCTCATTTTTGCATAGTTCCCCTTTTTGAAATTAAATGCCACTGTGTTGGGCTGTTGAGATGGTCTTCCCACCACAGGGATGTTGAACGCTATTGTATTATGGTCACTATTTCCAAGTGGTCCTGCTATAGTTACCTCTTGGACCAGCTTGTGCGCTCCACTCAGGACTAAATCTAGAGTTGCCTCTCCCCTTGTGGGTTCCCGTACCAGCTGCTCCATGAAGCAGCCATTTAAAGTATCGAGAAATTTTATCTCTGCATTTCGTCTTGAAGTGAAATGTTCCCAGTCAATATGGGGATAATTGAAATCCCCCACTATTATTGAGTTCTTAATTTTGATAGCCTCTCTAATTTCCCTTAGCATTTCACCATCACTATCACCGTCCTGGTCAGGTGGTCGATAATAGATCCCCAATGTTATATTCTTATTAGAGCATGAAAGTTCTATCCATGGAGATTCTATGGAACATGCGGATTTGCTTAAGATTTTTACTTTATTTGATTGTACATTTTCTTTCACATATAGTGCCACTCCCCACCCTGCACAACCTGTTCTGTCCTTCTGATATATTTTGTACCCTGGAATGATTGTGTCCAATTGATTGCTCTCAGTCCACCAGGTTTCTGTGATGCCTATTATATCAATATCCTCCTTTATTACAAGGCACTCTAGTTCACCCATCTTATTATTTAGACTTCTAGCATTTGTGTACAAGCACTTTAAAAACTTGTCACTGTTTATTTGTCTGCCCTTTTCTGATGTGTTAAATTCTTTTTTATGTGAATGTTTATTATCTGATCTGGCCCCTACTTTATCCTCTTCCATCCTCTGCTCCTGACTATACCCTGGAGATTCTCTATCATTAGACTCTCTCCTAAGAGAAGTCTCTGTCCAAGCCACATGCTCCTCTGCAGCAGTCGGCTTTCCCCCATCTCCTAGTTTAAAAACTGTTCTACAACCTGTTTAATGTTTAGTACCAGCAGTCTGGTTCCACTTTGGTTTAGGTGGAGCCCATCCTTCCTGGATAGGCTCCCCCCATTCCAGAAGTTTCCCCAGTTCCTAATGAATGTAAACCCCTCCTCTCTACACCATCGTCTCATCCACACATTGAGACTCTGAAGCTCTGCCTGCCTACCTGGCCCTGCGCGGGGAACTGGGAGCATTTCTGAGAATGCCACCATAGAGGTCCTGGATTTCAGTCTCTTCCCTAGCAGCCTAAATTTGGCCTCCAGGACATCTCTCCTACCCTTCCCTATGTCACTGGTACCTACATGTACCACAACCACCAGCTCCTCCCCAGCACTACACATAAGTCTGTCTAGATGCCTTGGGAGATCCGCAACCTTCGCACCAGGCAGGCAAGTCACCATACGGCTCTCCCGGTCATCACAAACCCAGCTATCTACGTTTCTAATGATCGAATCTCCCAATACTAATACCTGCCTTTTCCTAGCAACTGGAGTTCCCTCCCCTGGAGAGGTAACCTCAGTGCGAGAGGCAACCCCAGCACCATCTGGAAGGAGGGTCCCAACTATGGGAAGGTTTCCCTCTGCTCCCGTTGACTGCTCTGCTTCCCTGGGCCTTTCATCCTCCTCAACAGCGTAGGGGCTGTCTGACCGGAGGTGGGACAATTCTACAGTGTCCCGGAAAGCCTCATCAACATACCTCTCTGCCTCCCTTAGCTCCTCCAGTTCCGCCACCCTGGCCTCCAAAGCCCGTACGCAGTCTCTGAGGGCCAGGAGCTCCTTGCACCGAATACACACATACGCCACCCGCCCACAGGGCAGGTAATCAGACATGCTGCACTCAGCGCAATAAACAGGATAGCCCCCACTCTGCTGCTGGGCTTCTGCCTGCATTGTCTCCTAGTTAAGGAAGGGGTTGTTTAAAGCAAGACGTTTTGAATGTAGTTTGGTTTATAGGTTTTAAGGGGAATAAAGGGTATAAGATAGAACCGGCAAGGGACCCGTGCTCCCTTCCTGCTCCCCTTCCAAACTCCCTTGCGAAGCTCCCTGTTAGCAGCCCCTGGTCGCTTGTGCGCTGCTTTATAAAGCCCAGGCCTGGGTGAATGCCCCGCCCACTGATTAAGGCTCAGCCAATTACCAGAGGCTTCTAGCCTTCAGACCTTCCTTTGAAGCTCACAGCTTCCAACTGCCAGCCACAGCACACGGTCCTTCAAACAACCAACCAACCAACCAGACTGACAAACACAAGCTCAGCACACAGCAAGTAACCCCCAAACACAAACAAACACACACTACTGACAGTCACTTACCCCAAGGGTCCTGTATTTGCTCCTCCTTCACCTGGAGAACTCCCTTGCGAAACTACCTGTTAGCAGCCCCTGTTCGCAAAAGCAAAATATCAGGAAATCTGATTCTGCTAAAATATTTCTCACTAATTTATGCAGAGTAGCTGTAGCCCTGTCAGTCACAGGATACACTGCTCTACAGCCAAAATGCTTCTGAAATAAATGTAGTCAAACTTTACTAATTCTGGGTCACTGAGAACGAAAATGATGCTTAAAATTGTTGATTGGCTCTAGTTTTCAAGATATGCTATTGGGTCAGTATATACGACCCTTGACTTAGGAATGGCGGAGGATAAGTGAGTTATAAAGGGAAGGGATCTCGATTTAAACCAGAAATGACTCAAATACATCTTTGACTGGATCTATGAATAAATTTATGACTGAGTTTGGACAGTACTTGCTTTTTAAGCAAAACAATGAATGATGCAATCTGAAGCTGGTATTGCATCATACACGATATGAATTTCATCACGTTATTCCTAGAAGTCATGGATGATACAATCATAACGAAGCTTACATCACTCTGCTGAACAAATTGCCCTATATCAGATCTAGAAATCATACAGTGTCGTGCTCTCTTATTTGTCAGTGTTTGATTTTGCAAAGGGACACATTTCTGTTTAGCCAAAGTGAGCAGAGATGCCTCGTACTTGTGTGAACAGTGCAGACAACTTCTGCTATGTTTGTGGTGAAGTGACTTTTGCATCACAAAAGCGCAGTATAACCACTATGGTTAAGAAAGCCTATCACCTTTATTGTGGCTGCAAAATTGGAGATCAGGACAAGAGGTGGGCCCCACACATATCTGCAACACTTCGCCAGTGGTTGAACAGGAAAAGGAAATCTATGCCTTTTGCAGTGCCAATGATTTGGAGAGAGCCAACAGATCATACCAGCAATTGTTACTTCTGCATGGTGCCTCCAGTTGGGAAAGGTGTGTCAAAGAAGAAAAAGTGGACTGTGCATTATCCAAACATTCCATCAGCTATTGTAGAACCAATGTGAATGAAATTGTTTTTAAGTTATCCACTGTACCATTGTAACTTCTGTTACTACATTGTAACTTTCATTACACTTGCCATTTTGCTACATTGTAACTTCTGTGCCATATTGTAATTCAAACCCCATTTTAAAACGCTTACTCCATTTTGTAAGGGCTTGCTGCAACCTTCATTTTTGCAAACCCTGCTGTAACTTTATTAGTCTAGTTAAGATGTGTGAATGAGGGATGTATGGGTGATAGAATCAACCTCCAGCACCAGCCCGTCCTGATGAGATAAAGTTCAAATACCAACGGCTAAAGAACTAGACAACAGCCCTAACTCAAGCAAGAAGCATCCACCTTAAAAAGAAACAACAGAAGGAAGATCAAAGCCAGGTCCCAGGCTGACAGTCACGCCTGCAATTGACGGGTGATCAAGTCAAACCCAGAGGCGGCGTGACACAGCGAGACCTAGAGACTTTAAATCCAAAAACTCCTATAAAAAAGGAAGGGTGAGATGAGAGACTTTGGGTAACGTTCTGCTATCAACATCAAGGAGCATCGGTGCGCGCCCGACAGAGACCCGGCTCCCCCTCGTGATCAGCTTTCCTGGCCAGTTAGCTGTCACGAGCTACGATCCCAAGCTGCGAACTCAAACTACACTCAGGACTGGTAACTATCCAGCAGCTGCAGAACATCTTGGTGTGTGTGTGTGTGTGTGACTGTATGTGTATAAGCATTGAGGTATTTGTTAATAGTTACAAATTAATAATAAATGTGGCATCTTTGCCTTAACCCCTAAAACGATCCTGTATAAGTTTATGGGACAACACTATACGCTCAGTACCCCATGGAGAAGGACTGCCGGTTCCTGATGCACCAGAATCATTCTCACTTGAGTCAGACGAGGAAGAGTAAGAGGATGAAACTTCTGGCCTTGAACTATCAATGTCACAGGACCCACATTTTCTCACATCCTCCTCCTCTGAACCACACCTCATAACACAAGGTGAACTGAATGACCTTGTCAGGGATTTGGAACTACCCAAGAGTAAGGCAGAGCTGTTGGGCTCCAGACTACAGCAGTGAAATCTCCTGGCAGGTGATGTTAGGGTTTCCATGTTCCATGACCGTCAAAAGGATCTTATCCCATTCTTCTTCATGGAAGGTGATCTTCTGGCTTGCAACAACATCGATGATGTGATGGCAGCCCTCAAAATCGTTCACGATCCAGATGAGTGGAGACTGTTCATTGATTAATCGAAGACGTGTCTTAAAGCTGTTTTACTGCATAATGGCAATGTTTTGCCATCAATTCCAGTTGGTCATGCAGTCCATATGAAGGAAACCTATGACAACATGAAACAACTTTTGAGGTGCATAAACTGTGACCAACATCAGTGGCAACTTTGTGGCGATTTCAAGGTTGTTGCTCTCTTGCTTGGTATGCAGACTGGATACACAAAGTACTGCTGTTTTCTCTGCGAATGTGATAGTCGTGCAAGAGATTCCCACTACATCAAGAAAGATTGTCCACTCCAACAGTCATTGGAGCCTGGGAGGAAAAGTGTTCAGCATCCACCACTTGTTGAATCAAGGAAGATTTTTTTACCACCCTTACACATCAAGCTGGGTCTGATGAAGAACTTTGTCAAGGCCACTGACAAAACACAAGCAGCTTTCAAGTATCTCCATGGAAAATTTCCAAGGTTAAGTGAAGCTAAGATAAAGGAAGGCGTCCTCAGATTCGTGAACTTCTTTGAGATGATGCATTTGACCATGCACTGCGTGGCAAGGAAAAGACGGCATGGAAAGCCTTCCAGTTAGTGGCAATAAATTTTCTCGGAAACAACAAGGCAGACAACTACAGGTTGTTGGTGGAAAACCTCCTCAAGGCATACAGAAGCCTTGGTTGTAACATCTCACCAAAGATTTTTTGCACTCTCATCTAGATTTTTTTCCACTGAACTGCGGAGCAGTGAGCGATGAGCACGGCAAGCGATTTCACCAGGACATTGCAACAATGGAGAAACGCTATCAGGGCAAATGGAGCCCATCAATGCTTGCAGACTATTGCTGGACAGTGACAAGAGATGCTCCATTTAATGAATACAACAGACAAGCCAAGAAGCGCCGATTGGACACTGAATAGGACTAAACTATGTACATAATAGTTTTTTGCCTTTTGTTTCATAATAAATTTTATTTATAAAACCCTTTTGCTGATTTGTAAAGTGTTACATAAACAGGACAGGTGAAATATTATCATGTAAAGCAACCATAAACACATGAAAAGACCTAGGTTTACAATTTAGGATTAAAACTCTACTATCTACACAATATACATAGACATAGCATTTAAAAACTTAAATATCTTAGAAACAGTAGCCTATCAGTTGTTTTAATTGTCATATTTGAATTCAGCACATCAAAATACACAATAAATAGCACATTTTATCTCTGAAGCAGACGACTTCTCACAAATTGTAGACCAGTGATATCACAGAGCCACGGTGGGTGAGAAAAAATATATTCTACTGGACCATCTTCTGTGGGTGAGAGAGCAGGTCTCGAAAGCTTGTCTTTCTTTCACCCACAGAAGTCGGTGCAATACAAGGTGTTACCTCACTCACCTTGTCTCCTACTAGTTTAGGCGCTTTGCCACGCGGGGACAGAGTTGAACTGGAGAAACACAACAATGAGATGATCCGATTCCTTTCCTGCCCTGAGTATTCTCCTGCCAGCAACCCCCTCCCGCAAACTCTGCTCTTCAACCGCTCCCTTCTCACGACAGCACCATCCAGAAGCATTTACAGAGCAGACTTGTTCCTGCGAAGTTAGGTCCATGTTAATCAGCTAAAGCGCAGCTCCAGCACAGAGATACCTGGCACATTTCTAAAGGCACCTTCTAGAGTATAAAATTCTCGCCTTCTCCAAATTGAAGTAACAAGACCCGAATATATAAATTGATATTGGTTTCGGGATTAGCTCTGTTGCGTCGAAGAAACTTTCAGTCCAAGCATGACTCTACCTTGGATCGCAGCTGTGATAATCGTGTCTATTCTAAGTGAGTAAGATTCAATTCCTCAGAGTTCTCACATTTTATGTGTCTGTATCCCGTCTTTACCATTCGATCTGTTTCAATGTCTATATTATATAATATATAATGCTTATATTATGTCTAATAGTATCCATTGTTTGTTTTATCTCTAAGATCACTTGTTCTCTATTATATACAAGTTTATTGTTTTCTAAGATATCTGATTGCATCTATGTTTGTATTGACTCTGAGTTTCAATGTTCTGTTTCTGTTCTACCCGAATTAAATTATGTTGCTAGTGTATCTATTATGTTTATATTGTTTCTCTGCGCATTCCTTACGTTTCTAATATAACTAAGGGAATCTACTACGTTTCTATTTTTATATCTATCATGTAATGTTGCGCTGTTTCTCTCTGTTAAGTGCATGTTACCTGCGAGCACGAGTGCTGGAATTAGGGGTGCTGCTGCATCCCGCGGCTGGAAGTTCTCATAACAACCCAAATACATGGCTTCCGCCTTCAGCACCCGCACTATAAAAATTGTTCCAGCACCGCTGTCTGGGACTGTCTCAGCTCCGGTTCTGTTCTATCCCTGAGTGTGTCTGTTCTGCTCTGTTCCCCCCACAGAAGGCAGCTATGGAGCAGACTCAGTGACCCAAACTGAAGGCAGCGTTATCATCTCCCAAGGGGACCCGGTGCGTCTGAATTGCACCTACCAATTTTCTGTCCCTGTTTATCCCTTCTGGTACGTGCAGTTCCCCAGCCAGCCCCCCAGGCTCTTCCTGAGGGACCCGGGAAGGGAGGACTCAGATGAAGGGATCATAAAAGGGTTCGATGCCACCCACGATAAAAAGGACAAATCCTTCCAGCTGTGGAAACTGTCCAGCGAAGTGAGCGACCTATTACTGCGCCGGGAGAGACATAGTGACAGGGACCGGCACCGGGGTTGACTCGGGGGGCAAAAGGGGAGAAGTCTGAAAACACTGAAATTGGAAACGATATATACATTCTCTCTCTCACACACACCCTACCTCTTTAGGTCTCTGTCTTCACCCCCTGCGAGACGCCTTAGAACCTTCCGTTGTGGCTCTGGGCTGGAGCTCCCAAGGGGGATGAATAGCAGAGAACGGACTGGCTCTGGTCTGTACAGGCTGGCTGCTGCTGTCAGAGACAGGAGACTTGCGGGTGGGGGGCGGGGGTGAAGGCAGCACGGAACAGGGCTCGCAGAAACGTCTGAGAGAAGAGAACTGAACCTGACTTGCGCTCACCCTTCAGTTACAGATGAACGGATTTTCTGGTACCGGCAATTCCCTAGGCAGGGACCTCACTTTATAGCTAAGGGATACCCACAGGGGGCCTCCCCCCACACCTCTCTCCAGGACTGTCTCTCCTTTAACGAGCGCCCCGCCCTATTTAAATAGTGCTCTGCCTGCTTCACCACCACAACTGGAGGTCGGGGGGCAGCCTTTCTAATTAACCCCCAGTACACCCAGCAGGGATCACTAATGAGGCCTTATTTTGCCTGCTTATGTGTGAGCTGGTAGCCGAAGCTAGCTTGCTGCAAAGGGCCGGCCAGCCTATGACGCTGCCCAATCCCTGCTGAAACTTTCTTATTATTGCTCAGTTGGGTCTGATGGTGCTAGGCGCTGTACAAAGAAGCGACTCGTGCAAGGCCACTTAGGAGGCCAGAGCCAAGATTGTCAGAGCATTTTATAGCAATTAGGTGCTTAACTCATTTCCCTGCAGTCTCCTGCTGTGAGGCCCAGTTGGTTCCGAGACCCGAGTCACTGGTTGTTCAGGAAGGACACATCTGCACCGTAACCTGGACTTACACCAGTGCTCACCAAACCTACCAGTGGTACCAGCAGCTCCCCCGGAGAGGGCTGCCCCCCGAGTGACTGTCAGTGCTAGGGAGGAAGTCACTGATGGCAGTTCATGGGCGAGCACCTGGAGGATTTGAAAAGCAGCTCTCGGCACAGCTCGGAGTCCTCAGTGTGAAAAGCAAAGCAGCTTGGTGGGGGAGATACAGGGGCAGAGGTCCCCAGCTGGTGCGAATGCGTCATTGCTCAGCTGGAGTCAATGGGCCAGATCCCCAGCTGTTGTATATAGACACAGAGAAAGCCCCTGCCCCCAAGATCTCACAAGCCATATGGGCAGGAGAGAGACAGGCAGAAAGTGAAAAGGGAGTCACAGGGAGGGGATTTCCCAAGGTCACACAGCCGTGGATAGAACCTAACAGATCTAAACCCCACTCCAGCCGGTTAGCCACTAGACCACACTGCTTAGCGGATACACTGACTTTATTGGCATCACTGTGGGTTTATATTCACTTACGTAACCAGCTGTAGGGCCGAGAGTCCCTAGTATTGTTCTTTCTCACTTAACACTCCTTAAAACCTATGGCCACAAAAATTAAATATAACAGGTTAATCCTGGAGGAATTTTACAGGGAAAAGTCCCTTCTCTGGACCACATGGCACCATCCAGCATTTGCAGCAATGGAAAAATCGACCGGCAGCAAAGGGAAAAACGTTCCCAGCTTTTGGAACGAGCAGCTCACTTGGGAAAGAGAGGATGGGTAAGTTTTCTCCCGGCCCTGGGTCTCGCTGCGGTTCGGGCTGTTGTCCTCCAGAGGGCGCTGCAGCACAGGCAGCATTGCTCTCTATAGACAGGGCGCACCGGTTCATTCCAGTCACCGGTTTCCCACGGTCCAGTTCTCCTGCCAGCCCCTCATACGTGGTGAGGCCTGTGGGGGGCTCAGCCAGGGGCGCTGGAACAATGTGCACAGCGGGGTGCTGGGAACCATTGAACCAAACTTTAAAGCTGGATATGATGGAAACCACGTCAAGCCAGGGGGAGCGGCAGCCCCCCCTCTCGCCAGCACCCTTAGTTCCAGCACCTGTGGGCTCAGCCGCAGGGCAGGTATTGAGGGGAGGGGAGGGGAGGTTCATACTTGGCCCCAGGAGTCACTCACACCTCCAGCTGTGACATCACTGCCTGATTTTTAATCTTCACCATTCAGACAGCGGCTCTCTCTCCTCCCTCAGCCCAGGGCTGCAGGGGGAGGACAAGAGCTGCCGCCTGCGTGACTCTCTCCCAGGCTGGCTGGAGAGAAAAGCGGCAGTGCCCTGCAGAAGAGCCGAGACGCTGAGGCGATGGCCACGGTCCGGGACTCAGCCATTGTGCTGATTTTGCTTTTCAGTGAGTAAGATTCCAAATCCCATTTCTGAAAGATTCTCCACCTGTCTCCCCACCCCCCCCGCCGCTTCATTACTGGCGCTGAGAGATTAAACAGACCTCCCACCTCCTCCTCTGCAAGAAGGGATGCTGTCAGGCATAGATTTAGGTGCTCAAATCCCACTGGAATTGAATTTCAATGGAATCTGGGAGTCTAAATAAAGAGGAGGGTGATCTGTTGTTCTTCTTGTCCACAGACGGCGGGGCAAGAAGTAAGTGGCTTAGTTCGCAGGAAGGGAGAGTGAGATAAGACGTTAGAAAAAACTTTCTAACCGTAAGGAGAGTTGAGCTCTGGACACGTTAAGTAGGGAGGCTGTGGAACCCGCGTCGTTGGAGGGTTTGAATATCAGGTTAGACAAACACCCGTCAGGGATGGTCTCATGGCCTCAGAAGGGGATGGGGGGCTCTACAAGACCTCTTGAGGTCAGCCCGACATTTCCATGATTCCATGAAATCCCTTCAGCTCCTTAAAAAATCCCAGAACCAAGAACTCCCCTCAGTGACAGGATCCTCCCACTAACCTCTCTTTCCCCCTCTCCTTGTGCCAGGCTCCAGCATGGAAGATGCTGTAACTCAGACCCAGCCGGCATTGTCAGGGGTGGAGCGCGAGTCCGTTTCCCTGGACTGCACTTATGAAACTGCTGCTAGCAACTATTATTTGTATTGGTACAAACAGCCCCCCGGGGAAAGCCTTAATTTCCTTTTTCGGCAATATTCTGGAGGAGCAAAGAGGAATGAGGCCGGGGAGAGATTCTCTGTCAATTTGGAGAAGTCCAAAAGCTCCGTCAGTCTGAGGATCACAGCTCTGGAGTTGGGGGACGCGGCCATGTACTTCTGCGCTTTCAGTAGAGACACGGTGTTGAAATTCCTAGGGAGTCCTGAACAAAAACCTGACACCTCTCCGCTACTGTAAGAAACTGACTCCTGCAGGTGAAGTTAGGAGGCGAGCACGGGCAGGAAACGGGTGGGTGTGAGGTAGAGGGCTATGAAGTGGGGTGAGACCTGCCACAGCTGGCTTCCTGGAGATGAAAACCTCTTCCTGATTTCTGGGGAAAGGCGGCACCACAATGGTACTCAGAAATTCGCCGCAAAGAGGAGATGGAACGGAACAAAGGCAGAATAAGGTCCCATGGCTGGAAGCCGGAGTGAGACAAATTTAGACTAGAAACAAAGTTCACATTTTTAACAGTGAGGGTAATTAAACACTGACACAACTGACCCAGGGAGATGGTGGATGCTCCATCATTTGAAGTCTTTAAATCAAGACTGAGTGTCTCTCCTCTACGTCAACCATAAGCTATGGGCTGGGTGCAGGTATCTCTGAGTATCCTTCTCTGGCCTGAGTTAATGCAGGAGGACAGACTAGATGATCACAAAGGTCTCTTCTCACTTTAGGATCTATCCATCAATCAATCTATTAATATCTCACTGGGGGCTGGTGAAGTCTGGGATGGGGTCCTTGTGGAGTTAGGGACCCCGAGTCTATTCAACACCAATGGTTGCTGGGCATCTAACTCCCCTAGGCTCCTTTGAAAACCCCCAGTTGAAATTCCATCCTGGGTTGACGCTTAACCCAAGGGACACCTAACCCTCAAACTTCTGCACTTAACTGGCACTTAGGGCTCTGCACAGGGGCAAACATCAGGGTATGGTCAGAAGAGCTCAGTTACTCCTGGAAAGAGAGCTCCCAGATTAATACGGAGGCTGGCATTCTTAAAGGGCCTAGAGGATTTAGATGATCAACTTCAATTGAAATTCAAGAGGATTAGGGCATCTAATTTCCTTAGGCTGCTTTGGAAATGTGGATGCTCAATCTGCATTAATTTAATGGGGATCGGGCATCTTTTTCTCTGCATGTTCAAGTCACATGAATTACAAACCGCATTGAAAGTAGATGGTTCCCCATCACCTAAAACCGAGAGCGAAGTAACAGAACTGCCTCAGGCCCTGCTGGGTTGGTCTGAAAAGAAAATGTAATAAAAATGTGGCATATCCTGTTCCGAAAGCAAACAAACAGGTGTGTGGTCACGCGCTGCCATCTGGTGGCCACTGAGTTTCACTGACAGCTGCAGGAATTAATGGAAAATGGTGCAGGAGTTTTCCACCACTGTTTTACTACCAAATATAAAGGCACATCCTTATTTCAGCCTGGACATTGAAATGTCATTTAGACACATAACTACTTCTGTGTTTCACTGACACAGAGACAAACACAAAATCTCTGTCACACACACTCACAAAGTTACTTTCTTTCTTCTCTCTCTCATAAACACACACACACACATTTCTACATAAGGGAACTCACAATTCACAGGCACAAACAAGTCACGCACACCCAGAATAACATATATCCCAAATATCAGAGGGGTAGTCGTGTTAGTCTGGATCTGTAAAAAGCAACAGAGAGTCCTGTGGCACCTTTCAGACTAACGGATGTATTGGAGCATAAGCTTTCGTGGGTGAATGCCCACTTCGTCACATGCATCCACAGGACTCTTTGTTGATATATATCAAAGTTGCTCTTACCTACATCAAACACCCACACAATCACTCACACACAACCTTCAAATTCTCTCACTCACACACCATAAAGTGACACACACAATCACACACTAGCACACATCCCAAACTCACTCACATGCAGATCAAACACAAATGCACTCTCTCAAAGGCTTGCACCCAACAATATCTCTCTCTCTCTCTCACACACACACACACGTGCGCACGCGCACACACACAAATTCTCTTATCTGCTGCAACCTGGTCATTTCTGGCCTTCTTGATATCATACCTATTTAGAAATCTGACCCTTGCTTCCTCTGACTCAGACTAACCATTGATAGATTCCTTAACTTCACAAAAACTCAAGAAATGTGCCATTGCGAGACTAGATGGCCAAATATCACTGAAATTCAACAGGACACGGGTTCCTAACTCCCTTTACTTCCTTTGAAAATCTCAGGCTAAATCCAATCATGTCTGTGTGGTGCTGAGATACTGCAGGGGTTGGGTCGAGGGGCGGGATGGGACTAGGGCCGGCTCCAGGCACCAGCTTACCAAGCAAGTGCTTGGGCCGGCCCCTCCGGAGAGGGGCGGCACGTGCGGCAATTCGGCAGACGGTCCCTCACTCCTGCTCTGAGCTAAGGACCTGTTTGTTTGTTTGTTTGGGGTTTTTTTTGTTTGTTGGTTTGGCTGCTTGAGGCGGACAAAACCCTGGAGCCGGCCCTGGATGGGACAAAGGCGCTTTAAAAAATATTTTCAAGGGAGCCCAAGGGAATTAGGTGCTCAGCTCCCAGTGGAATTCAAGGGAAATTGGGCTACAAACTCCCTCAGAAATCTTTGACCATTCCAGCCTAAAACTGCCTGCATTGGGTGTTTCTCTGGCCATATTACCACAGTGTCTACCCACCTCACAACCATCACTTTATTGGTCCACACAATACCCGGGTAGGATTAACAGTGTCACCCAAAGACAAGGACAGCTGACCGGGGTGCAAAGTGAATCTGTCACACTGGACTGTAGTTTCTCGACTGAAGATGCAGGTTATGACATATATTGGTACAAACAGGACAGCAGCGGGCAAGTGAAGTACCTCTTCCGAAGGTCTTCCGGAAGTAGGGTGACCAGATGAGATCAAGAAAATATCGGGGGGCAAAAAAAAAAAAAAAAGCCGAGTGCTGCCGGCCGGCCGAGAAAAAAAAATCGGGACAAAAACAGAGATCGGTCAGGACGCGGGACAAACAGCTCAAAATCGGGAGGTCTGGTTACCCTAGCCCAAAGCGAGCACAACGGGGCTGGGAGCTGGTTCTCACGGGACTTCAGGGAACCCGAAACATACCTGGGTCCGAGAATTGCCGAGTTAGAAAGGAGCGATTCGTTGATGTATTTCTGTGCTATCGCTGAGAGGGCCATAGGTTACCACATCAGGTGGGTTAATATAGGGGCCGTTACGAAATCCAGTGATCAGTTTTCTCTTGACTCGGAGCAAAACTGGCGCAGATAGAAATCAGTGTAAAGACACAACAAGTCGCAAGCAGGGGTTTGAATCAAACGGTGCAGGTGTGACGGAAACCGCACGGGCACTAACTGTGTGGAAATGTTCCCCTTTTCCAGGAACCGTCCCCCACCTCCTCCAAAATACCCAGAACCTCATGAACCCGGTGTCAGTACCTGTCACACCGCAATTCCCATGAATAGCTCCGTCTGCTTTTGGGGCCAGACCCCAGGAGGCAGGAATCAGACCTCGCTCCAGTAGTGTAAACGGGGCAAAGTCTCAGCTGGTGTAAATCAGGGTTGCCCCATTGGAGTCAATGGGCCAGAGTCCAGGTGGTGTAAATCACCCTGGGGTCATTGGAGTCAATGGGACAGATCCCCAGGTCGTCAGTCAATGGGATTAACTTTGCTTCACTCCGGAGAAAGAACCCCGCGCACAGCTTTTCTCTGGGGTGTCAGCAGGGGATCCTGACCAGATCTGTGGAAATGGGATCCATGCACAGTTCCTTTTTTGGCGGAGGGTGTTAGATTTTTTAAAAAGTAAAACCCCGCGCGACCTTGTGATTCTTGCTGAGATCTTGTCTCCGAAGATGAGACAGAACTAAGTTGCTCCTACTCAGTTGCTAAAGAGATCTGGAGGCCAGAAAGGTGACACGTGACAGGAACAAGCCAAAGCCACCGTGGGTAGGGTAAACTCTACGAGAGGGTATTAGGTGTGTTACATGGTGAGAGAAACAGCCTTCAACTGGGGTCTGTAGGAGAGGACGAAATGGAGCTCTTGCCACAGATTTAATTTCTTTTATTTGATTCTGTGAGAGAAACTTCACCATAAGATTCTATTCTATCTAGGTTCCTGTATTGCACACATCATTGTGGTGGCTTTCGCCCCTGAGGATCTGGAAACAATATATTTAACCATGAATGCTCCAGAAATTCTGCTTTGGACAACAATAGCATTTCTATCTTTGAGTAAGTGTCCGCTAAAAGGGAAACGAATGTTAGAACTTCTATTATCTATTGGGTTTGAGCAGGGGGAAAACTGGAAGCCAGGATTCCTGGGTTCTGTTCATAGCCCAGGGAGGAGAGCAGGAGTTTAGCAGGTTAAAAGAGGGGTCTGAGCTTCTCCTTTCCAGTCCCACTTCTCGGAGAGGAGGAGAGTCTAGTGGTTGAGAGCAGTTAGACTGACAATCAGGACTGCAGGGTCCTACACCGAACTCTGAGTGGGGATCAAGGTATAGTGGGTAGAACTTGGACGATTAGGACTCAGGACTCCTGGGTTCTGTTCCCAACTTCACTGCTGCCTTACTAGAAGCGGGGCAAACCCATCCTGTTCTCTGGGCCTGAGTTGGTTTCTTCGTACAAGATGCGCATGAAGAACCTTTCAATTTCTGGGAGGCCCTGAGCCCTAAAAGGCCTCTCTTCTCTTCACACGAGAATGGCTGTCGATGTGCAATAGTTTTACATTCTTAATTATGATTAACTTTTTCTCTTTCCTTCCCTGCAGGTTCCAGCCAGGGACAAGGCAGTGTCACCCAAACACAAGGGCAGCTGGCAAAGTTGGGGGGCCAGACTGTCACCCTGGAGTGTACTTTCTCCACTGGATACCCGAACTATTACTTATTTTGGTACAGACAGCACCGATCAGGGGCAATGGATTTCCTCTTCCGAATAGATTACAGTAACACTGAAAAGAATGGAGCCGGGAGACGGTTTTCTGCACAATTCAGGAAATCGTC
The DNA here is from genome assembly GCF_013100865.1 of Trachemys scripta elegans. Lineage (NCBI taxonomy): Eukaryota > Metazoa > Chordata > Testudines > Emydidae > Trachemys > Trachemys scripta. Next base: position 296,374 of record NW_023260517.1, read on the forward strand.
AAAATTCTTCAGTTTAACCATTAAAGAGCTAGAGCCGACGGACTCGGCGCTGTATTTCTGTGCTCTGTGGGAAGACACTGTGAGGCGTTTAATAGGGAGCCCTGTACAAAAACCCACCCGCTGGGCTTTCTCACCATGAGAACCACAACTGCAGAGTAGCATCCCCAGGCCACAGATAGTGAGGCTGGTATAAACCACACGACCTGACACCTTTGAAGCCTAATTCACCATTGCGTTACCCCAGATTAATGTCAGTTTACCCACAGTGAGTCTGCTCCTCAGTTGAGGTGAGTCACTGTGGGGCAGATGGAGTCAACTGGGCCAGGTCCACCGCAGGTATCAATCAGCTGTTCTCCCATTGGGGCTGGATTCCCCTAGCTGGAGTAAACCAGCATGGGGCCAATGGGGTAGATACACAAAGGCACAACACAGAGGAGCATGCAGACATATGAGCACGTGCAAACACAAACAATAGAGACAGATAGAAACACACCCACACCCACAAAACCAGCAGACACAACACAGAGCTTTTAAATCTTCCCGCAATGTCTTTAATTCACTTCTCACCAAAAGTAGCAACAAGAAGGACAATAAAAAGGAAAATGAATCAGAAAAAACGACAGAAAGTCAGAAACCGATCTCCCAGAAAGTGCAGTGGAAGGAATTTGTCCCATGAGTTCTCACCTGCACTTCAGCTGCCGACTAATCTGAACCCAGCCAGTTTCCTGTGTCTGTTACGCATTTCCCGAACCCCTCCCTCTTCTGCTAGGTTGCTCTCGCATTAACCTCTCCCAGTCCCTCCGAGAAGTTGCCTTTAAATTCTTCTCGCAGCGACCTCTCAGCTTGTCCGGCTGCTGCTGTCTGAGGCACCATGGAGACGCGTTTCATTCTCAGCCTTTGGGTCTTTAACCAACTAGGTAACCGGGCTCTGGGTTTTTGGAAGAAGCGTCATGGAATTCGGCTCCCGACTCCCATCCTACCCAGAACCCGAACTCTGATCTTAACCCTATCCCGGATCCAAACGCCCCCGCTATCCTTAACCTTAATTATTGCGCTAACCTTAATTTGTTTGAAATTAGACGGATAAACCCCTTTGGCTCTTTAAAAATTCCCAGTTTAGACCTGCCAATGCACCTGGCTGTCCTTGAATATGAGTGTCTTGTTGCAGGTGCGGTGCTGAGTGACTCGGTCCGGTCCAAGGAACCCGAGGTGTCCGGGTCAGAAGGAGACACCGTGACCCTCGGCTGTTCTTATGAAACCAGTTACACTGCTGGTGTCTGTCTCTACTGGTACCGTCACTATCCGAACCGAGCCCCGCAGTACATCCTGCGGAGAAGAGCAAAGGGGATTAGGACCAGAGTTACCGCAGGTTTCGCCCAGGAGAGGTTTTCTTCCCCGGCTGATGACAGCTCCACAGTTCTGAACATCACAGCCCTGGAGCTGGCAGACACCGCGGTGTATTACTGCGCCCTGCAGCCGCACGTCGGAGCCACATAGCAGAGCTGTACAAAAACCCTCCGAGCTCTGCTGCAGGGGATGTTACAGACGTTAAAACGGGCAGCAACGCCGTGAAACAGATGAATACTGACGCTGCTTAAAGATACAACTCCCCATAACAGTTACATGTTTATTTAAAGAGCTAATTTAAACATCGCCCTTGGATAAGATAATGGGCCTGATCTTTAATTAGGAAACTATTAATACCGTTTTACTAAGGAGATGATCTGTATCGGTGTAGTGTGTGTGTGTGTGTGGGGGGGGGGAATTATTTGTAGTAAAACAAGGGTTAAAGGTGAGTAGACGTGTGACCTATTGTTGAAAATACAAATTGAGATTCAGGGCCGGAGCTAGTTTTTTTGCTGCCCCAAGCAAAAAAAAATTTGGCTGCCCCCGTCCCAGCCCTGGGCTCTCCCCCCCCCCACACCCTGCAACGTCATCTCTGGGCTCCCTTATTCCCCCCCACCACTGCCCCCCACACACACCTCCTGCCGCCCCAGCCCTGGGCTCTCTCGCCCTGCAACCTCCTTCCTCCCGCAGCCCTGGGTCACTGGTAACTCGCTCCCACGGCAGGTCATTCACCAGGAATTTTAGATGTGCACAGAACAGGGACAGGATTAGTTCCCATGGTTACAGAACTGCAGTAAAGTGGAACAATTTTCAGCGTGTGTGATTGGAGGATATCTGGATGCATGTTATAAGACTGTCCTACATAAATGAGGAAAAGTTGAGGTGCCTTTATTATTCTTTTGTTCCACTCTTTCTTTCTATGGGGAATTTGCCAATGCAATATCACTGTCTTCCTTTTAAACAAACAAACAAACAAACAAACAAACAAAAAAGGCAATGGCTGTTGAAAATAACAATTCCAGTCCTAATAACCACTGGGAAGCATTTCTTGCTCAATTTTATCCTACTTTCTCTACAGCAAGTTACAGTGGATCAGTATATTTGACTTGGGAGAAATGAAGTAACAGCTGCCTAAACTGAGCTTGAGCACTCCTGAATTTTGAGGTATTCAAATCTGGAAGGCAGGTGCTGGGGGATGGGGGGGAAGGGGGCTGTGGCACCGCGGGGGAGCACAGCAGCATGTATGCAGCAGTGTGTGTGGCGCTGGGTGGAGACAGACACACTGGTCTGAGTGGCACGGTAAGGGGGCTGGGGGGTTGGATGGGGCGTGGGTTTGGGGGGGCAGTCAGGGGCAGGAAGGGGGGGTTAGATAGGTCAGGGGGTTGGGGGTGCAGTCAGGGGACAAGCAGTGGTTGGATAGGCATGGAAGTCCCGGGGGGGTTGTCAGGAGACAGGTAGGGGGTGGGGTCCTAGGGCGGAAGTTGGGGGGTCTCAGGAGGGGGCAGTTGGGGACAAGGAGAAGGGAGGCTTAGATAGGGGGTGGGATCCCAAGGGGCAGTTGGGGGCAGGGGTGATTAGGGGACAGGGAGCAGGTGGGGTTGGATGAGTTGGGGTTTCTGTGGATGGCAGTCGGAGGGAGTGGATGGTGGCAGGGTGGGGCTACCCTCCCTCCCCGTGGAGTGTCCTATTTTTTGAACTTTAAAATAGGGTATCCATACTCACAGTGCAGCTCTCCATTCACTGCAGGCTGCAGCATGAGGTCTCAGCTACCTCACTCCCTCCCCCTCTTTCCTGTTGGTAGCGGCCAAGGGAATGCTGGGAAATGTAGTTCTTTCCCTGCTCCAGGGCTGGCTCTCTAGGCAGGGAGCTAACCAAGGAACTACAGCTCCCAGGGCCCCCTGTTGGTTCTCAGCTCCCAGGCTGGATCCCCCGGCTACCACCCCTGCAAATGGGCTGCCCCAAGCAGGTGCTTGCTTTGCTGGTGCCTAGAGCCCCCCTGGACACAGCGGTGTATTACTGAGCGCTGCAGCGCGCACAGCGAGAGAATCTCTTAGCAGAGCTGTTCAAGAACACCCCCAGCTTTGCTGTCGGGGCTGTTACACGCATTAAAATGGGCAGCAAACCCTTGAAAGAGAGTATTTGTATTGCAAAGATACAACTCCCCTTAACAGTTACATGTTTATTTAAAGAGCTAATTTAAACATCGCCCTTGGATAATATAATAGGCCTGACCTTTAATTAGGAAATTATTAAGAAGTCTTTGCCTAGTTTAGGAGATGATTTATATGGTTTTCTGCTTGTTGGGGAGAGGGATAGTTCAGTGGTTTGTGCGTTGGTCCCCTAAACCCAGGGTTGTGAGCTCAGTCCTTTGAGGTGGCCATTTTGGGGAGTAGTCCTGCTTTGAGCAGGGGGTTTGGGCTAGATGACCTCCTGAGGCCCCTTCCCACCCTCATATTCTATAGCGCGGGGGGGGGAATTGTTTGTAGTAAAATAAGGGATAAAATTTTCCATAAAATAGAGACAAAATGAACTACGGTTGGAAATATAAATAAAGAGATAAAATGAGATAAAATGTGAATTAAAAATTTCATTGAAAAGGGACAATAGACTGTTAAAAATCTCGTTATGTTAATGTATACCATCCGTTTGCTGAAATGGGGGTAACATATGCAAGTTGAAATATGGGGAAATAGAAATACTCATTTTTAGGGTAGCGGAGTCCAGCTGCAGTTACCATCTCCCCAGGGGTCACACCAATAATCCGATTGTATAGACATTAACATTTTGGGCGGATTTGTTTTGAAACTATTTAATTGCCATACAATTTTCCCAAGGATATATGCGGAGAGCCCTGAACTCTAAGCTTCTTGTAGGTGATAAAATCATGACAAAGCATCGCTATCTGCTGGTGGAAAATATAAACACAGGTTGTCATAAGAAACCTTTCCATGCTAGACTATAGATCTTCACTTTAACTCAGGCTGTGGGCAAAGGCAGCAGAAGAAAGACGAAAATAATTTAAATAATTCTTTCAGGAGTTTTGGCTGGGCATTTCAAAGGAGGTTAACAGAGTGGGGCCCCTCATCCCATTACATTTTTCTTGTGATAGCCCCGGACATTATTGCTGGTAAACATGTTCATCCCCCATCCCAATGATACCTGAGTGTGTCATGAAATATCAACACTCCCTATATGAGTTAGAAGAAACCCCTCTCA
>NW_023260517.1:350788-361216 GCF_013100865.1 Trachemys scripta elegans
GACTGGTGAGGTCTGATACTCTGGCAAAGGTCTAAGAAAATCCTCTTCGGAGAGAAATCTGAAGCCCAGTAAAAGGTAAAACCATGACACAAACAAACCAAAAACACGTCTCACTCCAACTGCAAGGACAATATCTTATATAGCTGCACCCTACAACATCCTCCTTTTCTTCCATCTGGCCAAAAATATTACTGGGGGGAAACCCCGATTATTGCCTAATTAATTAGTCAATCCCATTCATCTTTAATAATCTCTCACGATTTAGCGGGAAATCAGGGTAAATTAGTACTGCACTGGGGCTGCCTGACAACACCCGCCGTTTGCAGACGAGCCGTGTGTGCTGCAGAGACGAACTCAGTTGGGAAAATTAATCTGTGGGGGAGGAGGGGCGGTTCTGTTGAACACTTCTACAGTTGCCCGGCAGAGGGCGTTGCAGTCCAAGCAGAAGCGCCCAGTGTAAACGCGATGACCCATGAGTCTCTTTCACCCTTTGGGTTTTTCATGCAGTCTAGTTCCCATGTCACCCTATCTGAGCCGCCTCCTGGCAGACACAGGGCACTTGCCAAGCAGACACAGAAGGGGCTTTGTGTGATTGGCACCAGCAGTGACACATCCCAAAATAAAGCAGCAACATCATTGCATGCGTCTCTCTCCCTTGGGTTTGCAGCTGTAAGAAAAAAGGACCGAGCTTCTGTCTCACTGACTGTCCTCGGGGCTGGAGAGAGAGACAAGGGCCTGACCCCTGCAGAAGAGCAGAGAAATCCAGATTTTTCTGAGGATGGGAACAATCGGGGGCTCAGCGATTGTGCTGGTTCTTGTTTTGAGTAAGATTTCGTGTTTCCAATATCCATCCATCCATCCATCCATCCATCTAACCCAGTACACCACCTCTGTCCCCCCTTCCCTCCTTCCCTCTCTCTTCCTAGATGTTTAAACAGGCATGGCAGTCTCAGGAAGGATGATTTTACTTCTAAAATTCCTTAGACATTTAATACGCACTAACTTAATTCTCTGTCTGGTTTTCCTTCCCAGGCGCTCCAGGCAGAGCCAAGATCCAGCAGCCGGTCTCGGCGGAAGCTTTGGAGGGAGCCGAACTGAACCTCACCTGCTCTCACCCCTCAGCCAGCGCTGATAATATACTCTGGTACCGGCAGTTTTCGAACCGAGGACCCGAATTTATAGTGACTGGATTCAGTGGAACCGCTCACAGCCCCGACCCAGAGGGAACCTTGCATATCTCCAAGAATAAAGAAAACAGCATCTTCGCCCTGCGCAGGGTGCGGCTCGCAGACGCAGCGGTTTATTACTGTGCTCGGAGAGACACAGTTTGACAGACAGGGGAGGCTCCTGTACAATAAATCCCCTACTGGGTACTTGTGTGTGTTCGTGGGGAGGGAGACAAGTCGCGGGGCCGGGGAGACAGGAGAAGGTAAGAAGTCAGAAAGGAGGAAGAGAACATTTAAGCGGGGTGGGTTCTAAAGAAATCTAGAGAAAGACGCAGTTCAGTGGCATTAGGGCACCTAACTCCCTCAGGCCCCTTGGAAAATTCGAATTCAGGGTCTGAGCCCGAGACAGCTTCAGTCAAAGGACGGACTGATGTTGAGGTCAATGTGTTTTGTGTCACGCTGTGAGTTTCCCTGTCACGTAGATCCTCCACTGGTTTATCCTACCCCTCCCGTTATCCATCCATCCACCGATCTATCATCGTTTTTGTAATGTTCCCCATCACCTTAATGTTCTAGCAGCCAAATCCTGTAGGCAAACCATGTAAAATAGCCTAGTGTTTTAAAATAAGGCACTACTAAGATCTCCTTCCTTACCACATCATACAGGGATTGGCTGTTCCTTAAACGTGAGAAAGTTGGACTCTTTGGCAGTATTATAAGGCAACCAGATTCAGCAAAGAAAAAAATATGAAGTAGGTTTAAAGGTGAACAGGGCCGTCTCTGGCTTTTTTGCCGCCCAAGGCAAAAAAGCTTCCCGCCACTCCGCCCCCCATCAAGGCAGGGGAGGGCACCGAGCCTGGCCGCGGGCTGCTCTCTCCGACCGGCCAGAGCGCCGGGGGGAGGGCAGCGAGTCCGCCGCGGCTCCACTCTCCCCAACCGGCGGGAGCGCTGTGGGGAGGGTGGCGAGCTGGCCGGGGCTCCGCTCTCCCCGGCGGCCGAAGCTGGAGCGCCGCGCCACCCCCCTCCAGGTGCCGCCCCAAGTACAAGCTTGGTGGGCTGGTGCCAGGAGCCAGCCCTGAAGGTGAAACCAAGAAAATAACTACAATATTCCCAGATACTTCGATGTTTGTGTGATGAGGGATCAATAGATGGACAAACAGATAAAACTGAGAAGTGATCACAGATATTGGTAGAAAAAAATTATTCCCAAAGGTAGCAAAACGAAACTCCTCCCATTTGGTGAGTATTGAGTGTAAATTAATGAGATTTCACTTCGCCTGGTAACCGTCCGCCTTTTGCAATTGATAATTATTTGTGCAGTAGGGATTAACTCTTTTGGAAAAGGTTTCAGAGTGGTAGCCGTGTGTGACGAACTGGGACTGTTCTTACTGTGGTCTGTGAATGCTGACAGGGGAGTGTGGCTAGGATAGTCTGCATTGGGGGATGGGAGACTGCCCGAAGGAGAATACCTGAGCGTGTAACATGAGAACCCAGGAAGGGGTTGGAGGCCAGGTGACACCTTGGCCCCGGGAAACTGAACAAAGGCTGTGGGAGGGGTCGCTGAAGGCAGAGTGTTGGAAGCTGGCTGGTGAGATGGCTGGGAGGCAGAGATGGCTCTGACCTCCCAAGGGGGGCTGGGATGCCCTGGGACCCCAAGATGGACCTAACTGAGGGGGGCCCTGTTGTCTGTGCCTGCAAGACCTGTCTTGGACTGTATTCCTGTCATCCAAATAAACCTTCTGCTTTACTGGCTGGCTGAGAGTCATGGTGAATCGCAGGAAGCCAGGGGTGCAGGGCCCTGAGTTCCCCCACACTCCGTGACACCGTGTTAGTCTGTATCCGCAAAAACAATGAGGAGTCCTTGTGGCACCTTAGAGACTAAGAAATTTATTTGGGCATAAGTTTTCCAGGTTCATGGAGTGAAAAATAGAGTAGGCAGGTATAAATATACAGCACATGAAGAGATGGGAGTTGCCTTTATCAAGTGTGGGGTCAGTGCTAATGAGGCCAATTCAATCAGGGTGGATGTGGCCCATTCCCAACAGTTGACAAGAAGGGGTGAATATCAACAGAGGGAAAGTTTTCAGAGTAACAGCCGTGTTAGTCAGTATCCCGAAAAAGAACAGGAGTACTTGTGGCACCTTAGAGACTAACAAATTTATTAGAGCATAAGCTTTCGTGGGCTACAGCCCACTTCTTCAGATGCATAGAATGGAACATAGATTGAAGAGATATATATACACATACAGAGAGCATGAAAAGGTGGTAGTTGTCTTACCAACTCTGAGAGGCCAATTAAGTAAGAGGAAAAAAAATTTGAAGTGATAATCAAGATAGCCCAGTACAGACAGTTTGATAAGAAGCAAGTGTGAGAATACTTACAAGGAGAGATAGATTCAATGTTTGTAATGGCTCAGCCATTCCCAGTCTCTATTCAAACGTAAGTTGATTGTATCTAATTTGCATATCAATTCCAGCTCTGCAGTTTCTCGCTGGAGTCTGTTTCTGAAGCTTTTCTGTTGCAATAAAACAGAGGGGAAAATACATTTTGTCGTGAACCAAACCACTCCCAGTCTTTATTCAGGTCTAATTTGATGTTGTCAAGTTTGAAAATTAATTCCAGTTCTGCAGTTTCTTGTTGAAGTCTATTCTTGAAGTTTTTTTGTTGAAGAATGGCCACTTTTAAGTCTGTTATTGAGTGTCCAGGAGATTGAAGTGTTCTCCTACTGGTTTTTGAATGTTACAATTCTCGATGTCTCATTTGTGTCCATGTATTCTTTTGCATAGAGACTGTCAGATTTGGCCAATGTGCATGGCAGAGGCGCTTGCTGGCACGTGATGGCATATATAACCAGGGCCGCCCAGAGGGGAGGGCAAGTGGGGCAATTTGTCCCAGGCCCCAGGCCCCGCAGGGGCCCCATGAGCCCTGGCCGAGAATCTCTTTCCTCACCCGTAGGCAGTCTGGGTCTTCGGCGGCATTTCGACGCTCGGGGCCCTTCAGTGCTACCGAAGATGCAGAGTGACTGAAGGGCCCCCGCTGCCGAAATGCCGCCACCGCTGCCGCAGACTCGGAGCTCCCCTGCTTTGCCCCAGGCCTCCTGAATCCTCTGGGTGGCCCTGTATATCACATTAGTAGATGTGCAGGTGAATGAACTCCTGATGGTGTGGCTGACGTGATTAGGTCCTATGATGGTGTCCCTTGAATAGATATGCTGACAGGGTTGGAAATGGGGTTTGTTGCAGGGATTGGTTCCAGGGTTACTGTTTCTGTTCCATGGTGTGTAGTTGCTGGTGAGTATTTGCTTCAGGTTGGGAGGCTGTCTTTAAGCGAGGACTGGCCTGCCTCCCAAGGTCTGTGAGAGTGAGGGATCATCCTCCAGGATAGGTTGTATATCCTTGATGATGCACTGGAGAGGTTTTAGTTGGGGGCTGAAGGTGACCGCTAGAGGTGTTCTGTTACTTTCTTTGTTGGGCCTGTGCTGTGGTAGGTGATTTCTGGGTACCCTTCTGGCTCTGTCAATCTGTTTCCTCACTTCACCAGGTGGGTATTGTAGTTTTAAGAAAGCTTGATAGAGATCCTGTAAGTCTTTGTCTCTGTCTGAGGGATTGGAGCAAATGTGGTTTTATTTTAGGGCCACGTCTTCACTACCCGCCGGATTGGCGGGTAGCAATCAATCTATTGGGGATCGACTTATCGTGTCTAGTGAAGACACAATAAAATCGATCCCTGATGGCTCAGCCGTCAACTCCAGAAATCCGCCGTGGCAAGAGGCAGAAGTAGAGTCAACCACGGCGCAGCCGCGGTTGACTCGCCGCCATCCTCACAGCCAGGTAAGTTGACCTAAAATACGCAACTTCAGCTACGCTATTCACGTAGCTGAAGTTGCGTATCGTAGGTCGATCCCCCCCCCCCACCACAGTGTAGACCTATCCTTAGGGTTTGGGTGTAGACAAGGGATCGTGTGGTGTGGTCTGGATGAAAACTGGAGGCATATAGGTAAGTATAGAGGTCAGTAGGTTTCTGGTATAGGGTGGTGTTTATGTAACCATCGCTTATTTGCAGTGTAGTGTCCAGGAAGTGGATCTCTTGTGTGGACTGGTCCAGGATCTCTTGTGTGGACTGGTCCAGGCTGAGGGTGATGGTGGGGTGGAAATGGTTGAAATCCTGGTGGATTTCCTCCTTCCTCTTTCCCATGGGTCTATATGATGAAGATGTCATCAACGTAGCACAAGTAGAGCATGGACCCTAGGGGATGAGAGCTGAGGAAGCGTTGTTCTAAGTCAGCCATAAAAATGTTGGCATACTGTGGGGCCATGCGGGTACCCATAGCAGTGCCACTGACTTGAAGGTATATATTGTCCCCAAATGTGAAATAGTTCTGGGTGAGGACAAAGTCACAAAGTTCAGCCACCAGGTTTGCTATGACATTATCAGGGATACTGTTCCTGATGGCTTGTAGGCCATCTTTGTGTGGAATGTTGGTGTAGAGAGCTTCTACATCCATAGTGGCCAGGATTGTGTTTTCTGGAAGATCACCAATGGATTGTAGTTTCCTCAGGAAGTCAGTGGTGTCTTGAAGATAGCTGGGAGTGCTGGCAGCGTAAGTCCTGGGGAGAAAGTCCACATAGCCAGACAATGCTGCTGTCAGGGTGCCAATGCCTGAGATGATGGGGCATCCAGGATTCCTAGGTTTATGGATCTTGGGTAGCAGGTAGAATACCCCTGGTTGGGGCTCTAGGTGTGTGTCTGTGTAGATTTGTTCCTGTGCTTATTCAGGAAGTTTCTTGAGCAGATGGTGTAGTTTCTTTTGGTAATCCTCAGTTGGGTCAGAGGGTAATGGCCTGTAGAATGTGGTGTGAGAGAGTTGTCTAGCAGCCTCTTGTTCATACTCCAACCTATTCATGATAACGACAGCACCTCCTTTGTCATCCTTTTTTATTATAATATCAGAGTTTCCGAGGCTGTGGATGGTGTGACGGGTTGGGTCACAGAAACCTCCTTGGGACTGCCACCTGATGTGCTGGGACTACCTCTGAGCCCGTTTTCCCTGGTAGCTTGGGACTTCAGTCCCTTGCTTTGTTGAGCCAGACACACTGGCCTGCTACAAACCCAGACCCAGGTCCGAACCACGTCCCCCAAAAGCTGCAGGCTTAACTGAAAGCAGCTTAAGAAGTGTTCCTGTCTCCAACACCCAGATCCCCAGATCCCAATGGGATCCAAACCCCAAATCAATCTGTTTTACTCTAAATTAAATTTATGGAGATGTCCTATCTCCTAAATCTGGAAGGGACCTTGAAAGGTCATTGAGTCCAGCCCACTGCCTTCACTAGGCAGGACTGAGTACTGATTTTGCCCTAGACCCCCTAAGTGGCCCCCTCAAGGATTGAACTCACAACCCTGGGTTTAGCAGGCTAATGCTCAAACCACTGAGCTATCCCTCCCACCCTAAAGTGTATGCAAGGTAAACTCATAAATTGTTCGCCCGCTATAACACTGATATAGAGATATGCACAGCTGTTTGTTCCCCCAGGTATTAATACTTGCTCTGGGTTAATTCATAAGTAAAAAGTGATTTTATTAAATATAAAAAGTAGGATTTAAGTGGTTCCAATTAATAACAGACAGAACAAAGTAAATTACCAAGCAAAATAAAACAAAAACACGCAAGTCTAAATCTAATACAGTAGGAAACTAAATTCAGGTAAATCTCACCCTCAGATATGTTCCAATAAGCTTCTTTGACAGACTAGACTATTTCCTAGTCTGAGTCCAGCAATCACTCCCCACCGCCCCCTTTTGATATGATGTCTGTTTACATTTGGGAAGGAAAATGATGTCTGTCTCTATCTGCACTAGTATTTTTCATGAAGTTGATGGATTTCTACTTCATACAGCTAAATTCAGTGCCTATGCAAGGTTTCAGAGGTTTAGCCGAATTAGTCTGTATCAGCAAAAACAAGGAGGAGTTCTTGTGGCACCTTTGAGACTTCGCCCGTAAAATAAATACTACACTCCGGGCTGTGTTTGTAGGCAATGGGGGGGGGGGGATATGGCATGTGCTTCCATGTTGGGGAGAGGAGAGGGGCGATCAGGAAAGACAAGAGATGACTAAAACATTTGGGGCCGAATTTACCATGGTCTCGGTGAGCCTGATTGTTTATCTAGGTGACAAGTGAGATTTGAGCCTTCAGAAAAAGTTCTAGGAAAATCCCTTTCAGAGACAACCACGAAGCACAAGAAGAGGTTAAAAAAATCCATGAATACAAACCAACCTTTCCCATGACATCAGCACCTCTATTGTGTTATTTGAATGTGAATATTATTGGCATGTGAAAAAGAAAGAAAGAAAGAAAGAAAGAAAGAAAGAAAGAAAGAAAGAAAGAAAGAAAGAAAGAAAGAAAGAAAGAAAGAAAGAAAGAAAGAAAGAAAGAAAGAATACATCCGGATTATTTATAAGACAATTGCTGTGTTGCTGTAGTAAAACAACCCCACACTGCCTACCGAGAGATAGATGAGAAGGAAAGTCCTCTGTGTATTGGGATAGATGTTTGTACAGAAAGCTGCCTGACTGGCAAAGTTATCAGAAGCCCCCATTTGATGCCATGATTCCCGCCGCCCTCCCACAGACGCTTTGTTCCTAAGGGGCAATGTGGAGTCTATGAAATAATACAAATGACAATATTTTCCCACCCCACAGGTTCTGTTCCCTTCTGCCACCAACCCACCTGCCACTAAGCCCTCGAATGCGAGCATCTCTGGCAGCACCAAGCAGAAGCATTTGCAGAGCAGAGACAGTCACTTCTATGTAGTCAGCTATATGGGATTCATGGAGGTGGGGTCCCTAGCTCAGAGGCTGCAAAGACCTTTATGAGGTTTTGCCTGGGGTGTGAAACCGTTCTCTTCCCCGCACTGCGACAGCCGGATACAGGGGCAAATCAATTCTTTTTTGGTGGGCACAGTGGTTTGCCCAGACTCACTGAAACCCCACAATGCATTTTACATGGGTCTTGGTCTTGGCTGTTCTGATCCTGTCTGTGCAGAGGAAGATTCCATTAGACAACCTGAGAAAAGTCTTTTCTTCCAGGCGATAACCCTGTCTCCATCACTGCATTTGTCTCAAAGCCTAAATTCTGGTCTGTGTTCATTATCTCTGAGTTTATCGTGTTTCCAATATCGCTGTGTGCATCCAAGATGTGTGTGTTATATCTGTGTATATCTGCTATGTTCATATTGTCTCTGAGTATATCTATTGTTTTTTTATTTATTTGTGTCTATCCAAAATGTTTCCAGTATTTAAGTGTATATCTATTATATTTCAATAATATTAGTGTTTCTATTATGTTTCTAATATATCTGTATGTATCTATTATATGTACATTGCATCTGAGTGTATCTATCAAGTTTCTGTGAAATCTGAGTGTCTCTATTATGCAGGGCTGCCCAGAGGATTCTGGGGGCCTGGGGCAAAGCAATTTCGGGGGCCCCTTCCATAAAAAAAAGTTGCAATACCATAGAATACTATATTCTCATGGAGGCCCCTAAGGGGCCTGGGGCAAATTGCCCCACTTGCCCCCCCCCTCACGGCAGCCCTGTTAGTATGTATCTAATATATTTGTATCTACTATGTGTGCATTATACCTGAATGTATCTATTATGAAAGGTTTCAGAGTAGCAGCCGTGTTAGTCTGTATCCACAAAAAGAACAGGAGTACTTTTGGCATCTTAGAGACTAATAAATTTATTTGAGCATAACCTTTCATGGGCTACAGCCCACTTCATTGGATGCATAGAATGCAACATATAGTAAGGAGATATATATACACATACAGAGAACTTGAAAAGGTGGGAGTTGCCTTACCAACTCTAAGAGGCTAGTAAATTAAGAGAAAAAAAACTTTTGTAGTGATAATCAAGATAGCCCATTTCAGACAGTTTGATAAGAAGTGTGAGGATACTTAATATGGGGAACTAGATTCAATGTGTGTAATGGCTCAGCCACTCCCAGTCTCTATTCAAACCTAAATTGATGGTATCTAATTTGCCTATTAATTCAAGTTCTGCAGTTTCTCATTGGAGTCTGTTTTTGAAGCTTCTGTGATCCAAAATCACCACCTTTAAGTCTGTTATTGAGTGACCAGAGAGGTTGAAGAGTTGTCCTACTGGTTTTTGAATGTTATGATTCCTGATGTCAGATTTGTGTCCATTTATTCTTTTGCGTAGAGACTGTCCGGTTTGGCCAATGTACATGGCAGAGGGGCATTGCTGGCACATGATGGCATATATCACATTGGTAGATGTGCAGGTGAACGAGCCCCTGATGGTATGGCTGATGTGATTAGGTCCTACGATGGTGTCACTTGAATAGATATGTGGACAGAATTGGCATCAGGCTTTGTTACAAGGATAGGTTCCTGGGTTAGTGTTTTTGTTGTGTGGTGTGTGGTTGCTGGTGAGTATTTGCTTCAGGTTGGAGGGCTGTCTGTAAGAGAGGACAGGTCTGTCTCCCAAGATCTGTGAGAGTGAGGGATCATCTTTCAGGATAGGTTGTAGATCTTTGATGATGCGCTGCAGAGGTTTTAGTTGGGAGCTGAAGATGATGGTGTATCTATTATGTGACAGGTTTCAGAGTGGTAGCCATGTTAGTCTGTATCAGAAAAAACAACGATGAGCACTTGTGGCACCTTAGAGACTAACCAATTTAAATTGATTAGTCTCTAATGCAGGCCTGCACAACATGTGGCCCGGGGGCCACATGCGGTTCATGTGGGCTCACTGTGCGGCCTGCGGGGGGTGAGTAGGCAAGCAGTGGGTGAGGGAGAGGGGTTGAGGAGGCGGGCAGGCAGTGGCAGGGGTTGAGTAGGCTGGCAGGCAGTGGGGCGGGGGAGGGGGGGCCGGGGGCGGGGGGGGGGCGGCTGAGGAGGCGAGTGGTGAGTCAGTGGCTGAACTGTTCTACTGATCTGGTCTGGCTCCCATCCCCTCTCCAAGGGTTGCAGCTGTCTGGAGGTGCTGCCTTCCACGCCTTCCTCATTCACGCCTCATTCATTCAAAAGGGCAATTGATTACAAAGTGGGGGGAAGATCTTATTCTACTTCTAGCAAAAAGACATAACATATTACCAAGGTTCAATACCACTGTTTCGGTGGGGTGGCGCTGGGGAAGGAGGGTTTGTTTCTGCGGGGTGGGTGATGCTGGGGGAGTTGTTTCGGGGGGGCGGGGCAGCTCTGGGGGGGGGGGTTTCGGCGGCGCGGGGGGGGGGGTGTG
>NW_023260517.1:361291-389666 GCF_013100865.1 Trachemys scripta elegans
CAGCGCTGGGGGGGGTTGTTTCCACAGGGCGGGGGGTGCAGGGGGGGTGTTGTATTTCAGGGGGGCTGGCTTGCGCTGGGGGGTGGTTCGGCAGCGCTGGGGGGGGGTTCAGCCGGTGGGTTTTGGCCCTCAGCTGTTTTCTTTGGAGTAATATGGCCCTTGCAGCTTTACCAGTTGTGCAGGCCTGCTCTAAGGTGTCACGATTACTCCTCATAGAATCATAGAATATCAGAGTTGGCAGGGACCTCAAGAGGTCATCTAGTCCAACCCCCTGCTCAAAGCAGGACCAATTCCCAACTAAATCAGATGTTGTGTCCTCATTGTTTTCATGTATTATGTGTTTATTATGTGATTATAACTGTTATGTTTTTATTATATCTTTATCTATTTCATGTTTCCATTACCTATGTATGTATCGATTATGTTTCTAGTCCCTGTATCTCTATCCCTTCTGGTAGGCGCAATAGGTACATTGCAAGGGAGGACCCGGATGAAAGGATCAGGAGAGGGTTCAACGCTACACAGGGTGAGAAGCAAAAATCCTTCCCTTTGGGGAACCCTCCAGTGAAGCCAGCGATCGGCTACCTATTACCGCGCCGTGAGAGACACAGGGAACCAGATCAGGGGGCAACGGAGCAAACACCGCGCACAGGACCCTGCGGGCTGGGGTCTGGGAGCGATTGGGAAGTCATGGGGACTGAGGGTATTTTCCATATACAGAATATAGAATAACATTTCTGCTCATTAGTCAGCCCTGTGATTTCCCTTAAAGCGGGGTGTAAGATTTCTGGCATTACGGGGAATAAGACGAAACACAATTTAACTTAAAAGCAGGAATATATCTAAACAGAAGGTCCCCCGGTGGTACGTATAATAGATACACAATCACAGACACACATTATATATGTCTTGGCTTTTTAGTTTATACAGTGTGTATATACACACGCACAGAGTAATATCATAATTAGATGGATTTTGCATAAATCCACCCAGATCATGCAGGAAGAAATACCCACCTACACTATAGAAAAGGCTTCTTGACTGGCTGCAAAGATATGAGAAACTTCGCTTCTAAAATTTCCCAACGGTGAAATTATTTTTGCCACGTAGGGGCGATGTTGCCCCAGACAATAAAACAACACCATATTTTCCTCGCCGGGGAGTTCTCTTCTCTCTTAACACGGTCCCTCCCACCACCGCCCCTTGTAATCCTACAAACAGCTTCCATCTCTGGCAGCACCATTTCTGAAGCACGTTAGAGAGTAGAGACAGTCACTCCTGTGCGGCTATTCAAACGGGAGGCGCTCCACCAAAGAGACACAATCGTCTCTTCTAAACCATCAACTAACGAGCAAAATTCTTCCCTTCTCTTCTCTGCAGAAACCACGATCAAAGAGAACCCATCTCTCTCTCTCCCTCTCTCGGTCCCATATTCCAGGAAGACCCAAGGATGCCTTTATCTTGGGTCGCAGCTGTACTGATGCTGTCTGTCCTAAGTGAGTGAGATTCCATCCCTCAGCCTGTTCCCATTGTATTCTTCCGGCTGCTAAACCATCACTTGATGTTAACAGTGCCTAAAATCTTGTGTGTGCCTATATGTCTGTATTATGCATGGAAATACAATACATTATATCTGTGCTTATATGGTATGTATGTGTTATGCATGCCTTGTATTTCCATTATATCTCAGTACATCTGTGACGTCTACATGATGTCTGTATCTACTATATTTCTATTAGAACGGAGTTGAAATGGTATATTCCTATTATGTCTTCTCGTACCTATTATGTTTCTATTATATCAGAATGTATGTACAGTATTGTATTTGTATCATGTCTCTCTCCATCAATTGTATTTATTTTATCTGAGTGCATGTATTATGCATTTATTGTGCCTCCCTGTATCTAATATGTTTCTATGTACTATTTCTGTTATGTTACTTTCTTTCAACTTGTTACTATTGTATCTGAATGTACCTAATACGTTTATATTATATCTGTCTGTTGTCTTTCTATTATATCTGAATGTATCTACAATGTTCTTATTATTCCTATGTGTTTCAATTATATATCAACGTAACTATTATATATCTATGTATTTAGCATGTTTCCATTACTATAAGTCTGTTATGTGTATATTAACTTGTTTATCATTAAGCTGCTATTATGTCTCTCTATATATACTGTGCCTCTAGTCTGAGTGTTTATATTATTATGTTTTTATTTTGTCTGTGTATCTATTTTGTTGCTGTTACATTTGAGTGCACACAATACGCTATTTTCCCCGCGCAGGACAGAGCAATGGAGAACCAGTCACCCAAACCAAAGGCAACGTCGTGATCTCCCAAGGAGAATCTGTGGTTGTTAACTGCACCTATGAGGCTGTTTCTCCCTATCTCTTCTGGTACGTGCAGTTCCCCAGCCAGCCCCCCAGGCTCTTCCTGAGGGACCTGGGACGGGAAAACTCGGATGAAGGGATCAGAAAAGGGTTCGATGCCGCTCACGATAAAAACCACAAATCCTTCCACCTGTGGAAACCGTCCAGCGAACTGAGCGACTCCGCGACCTACTACTGCGCCCTGAGAGACACAGTGACACGAAACAGCAGGGGAGCTGCGCAAAAACCTCCCGGGGGCTGTGGCAGGAACCGCAGGCTCCTAGGAGTGACTCGGGGTGGAAGGAGGAGGAATTCTGCAATTACTGGACTCTGTCTCTCACGAGACCAGCACACAACCGCCTCCCCGCTACTCAGTCCTCCAGTCTGCATCGCCTCTTTCTGCTCCAGCCCAGGATTTTAGGACTTGTCATAGAGCAAAATTCACCATCAACTCAGGAAAAAGGGAACAAATGAACGGAGATGCGTAATCTTCCCAGGAAATGAAAAATAGTAACTCCCCCCATCCCAGGTTAGGAGGAGGGTTGAGAGCCGCTGGTCTAAACAAGCAAGACAGACACGGGGTGGTGGAGGGGTATAATATATACACACTAATATTTACCAGCCCATCCTCGGGCAGCCTCCTACAGTGAAGAGACACTCTCGGCTGTGCAGTCCACTCTGCGGATGATCCCGGCGGGTGGCAGCTTCGAGACAAAAGACACACGGGTTTTTGTTTAGTGATTTGTCTGTTCTCTGGAGCTGCCGGATAGAGACCCAGCCCCGTTCGCCCTAGCTGGGTCTGGGGCCCAGACCAGTGGTGTCTCAGCCTCCCCCAAACCTCACCATGCTGTCACTAGGGAGAGCAGCTGCTTTAAATGTGTTAACTCCGAGTGAGTGAGGTGTCCTGCCCCAGCCGGGTCCCAGCGCACTAATCCGGATGAGAATCCTGTCTCCTTACAACGCGGTTGGGACGAGGGAGGGGGAAGCGAGAATGCAATTGAGTGATTGGCCCCTAAGGGTTGTAAGTGGGTGAATTCGGCGCCAACTTCTCTCTCCCAGGTGGCCCGGGCAATGCGGGAATCCAGCAGCCGGTCTCCGCAGGAGCTTCGGAGGGAGCTGGGCGGAACCTCGCCTGCTTTCACCCCCCGTGACAAGCAAGTAGATATTCTGGTGCCAGCAACTCCCCAGTCAGGGGCCCGACTTCATCGTTGAAGGACTCCGGCTTCCAGCACCGACCCGGAGGGGACTTTATTTGTAAAGGAGTCGGGGGCTAGAGTGGTTACTCCATACAGGAGAACATATAGGTGTCTCCGCTGGATCGACGAGTCCTGTTTGCTCTAATTCAGGATTTTTCCTACTAGACAATTATGGGGAACGCGATGAAACACAGCTTTCACTGCAAAGTATGAAACGATCCAAAGCACAAAACTCCCATTCACTCTGATAACAGCTGGGGACGCCGGTGTTCTGGGAGGAAAATTATACTATGTAGAAAAGGCAGGTAAGTATCTAAAGAGAAAAGGGGAGTGGAGGGATGTTGCAGTGAAAAGGACATACACACAAAAACAAATGTGCATGAGGTAATATACAGCATAGATATAAAGCATTTGTCTGTCTATGAGGGTCTGTTGCTTTTTACAGATTCAGACCAACACGCTACCCCTCTGATACTTGTCTGTCTATGTAACACCAGGCATTGCCTTGCACCATTTATAACCACTATTTTTTCTCTGGAGATTCTGATGGCAAACTATCAGGAAATCCGATTCTGCTAAAATATTTCTCACTAATTTATGCAGAGTAGCTGTAGCCCTGTCAGTCCCAGGATATCAGAGAGACACGGTGGGTGAGGTAAATATATTCTACTGGACCGTCTTCTGTGGGTGAGAGAGCGGGTCTCGAAAGCTTATCTTTGTATTGAAAAGTGTCGGTGCAATACAAGGTGTTACCTCACTCACCTTGTCTCCTACTAGTTTAGGCATTTTGCCACGCGGGGACAGAGTTACTCTGGAAAAACACACCAATGAGATGATCCGATTCTGTTCCTGCCCTGAGTATTCTCCTGCCAGCAACCCCCTCCCGCAAACTCTGCTCTTCAACCGCTCCCATCTCACGACAGCACCATCCAGAAGCATTTACAGAGCAGACTTGCTCCTGCGAAGTTAGGTCATGTTAATCAGCTAAAGCGCAGCTCCAGCACAGAGATAGCGGGTACATTTCTAAAGGCACCTTCTAGAGTATAAAATTCTCGCCTTCTCCAAATTGAAGTAACAAGACCCGAATATATAAATTGATATTGGTTTCGGGATTAGCTCTGTTGCGTCGAAGAATCTTTCAGTCCAAGCATGACTCTACCTTGGATCGCAGCTGTGATAATCGTGAGTAAGATTTAATTCCTCAGAGTTCTCACATGTTATGTGTCTGTATCCTGTCTTTACCATTCGATCTGTTTCAATGTCTATATTATATAATATATAATGTTTATATTATGCCTAATGCTATCTATGGTTTGTATTATCTCTAATATCACTTGTTCTCTATTATATCCAAGTTTATTGTTTTCTATGATATCTGATTGCATCTATGTTTGTATTGACTCTGAGTTTCAATGTTCTGTTTCTGTTCTACCCGAATTAAATTACGTAGCTAGTATATCTATTATGTTTATATTGTTTCTCTGCGCATTCCTTACGTTTCAAGGGAATCTACTACGTTTCTATTTTTGTATCTATCATGTAATGTTGCGCTGTTTCTCTCTGTTAAGTGCATGTTACCTGCGAGCACAAGTGCTGGAATTAGGGGTGCTGCTGCATCCCACGGCTGGAAGTTCTCCTAACAACCCAAATACATGGCTTCCGCCTTCAGCATCCCCACTATAAAAATTGTTCCAGCACCGCTGTCTGGGAGTGTCTCAGCTCCGGTTCTGTTCTATCCCTGAGTGTGTCTGTTCTGCTCCGCTCCCCCCACAGAAGGCATCTATGGAGCAGACTCAGTGACTCAAACTGAAGGCAGCGTTATCATCTCTCAAGGGGACCCGGTGCATCTGAATTGCACCTATCAATTTTCTGCCAGTGTTACTGTTTATCCCTTCTGGTACGTGCAGTTCCCCAACCAGCCCCCCAGGCTCTTCCTGAGGGACCTGGGACAGGAGAAAGCAGATAAAGAGATCTGAAAAGGGTTCGATGCCACCCACGATAAAAAAAGCTCAAATCCTTCCACCTGTGGAAACCGTCCAGCGACTTGAGCCACTCCGGGACGTATTACTGCGCCGCGAGCAGCACAGTGACACGGACCGGCCTGAGAGCTGCGCAAAAATCGCGCAGGGTCTTGCGGAGCAGTGGGGAGGTGGGCACTGTGGTCTGGGGGCATAACTTGGAACAGAAATCACGCATGCTTCAGCTCTCTGTTTCCTTCTTTGCCCTAATCCGGAGTGTTTCCAGGTCAGAAATTCTGGTGAATGTCAAATGTCATGAATCACCAAGTAAGGTACAATTAGGAAAGACCAGGACACATCATAAGAACCTCAATACTGGGTCAGACCAAAGGTCCATCCAGCCCAGTATCCTGTCTACTGACAGTGACCAATGCCAGGTGCCCCAGAGGGAATGAACAGAACAGGGAATCATCCAGTGATCCATCCCCTGTCGTCCATTCCAGCTTCCGGCAAACTCTTTGTATCCTGTCTTTTAACCAGTTATCAATCCATGAGAGAACTTCCCTCTTATCCCATGACATCCTCCCTCTCATGAGCAATTCTGGTGAAAGCTGCCCCCGGGCCAGCCCTGTTCTTCAAGGAAAGTGACACCAGACAGTTCAATATCACAAAGACTACACAAAGAAAAACACACGAACTCTACCACGATCACGGTGGAGAAATTTAGGTTCTGTGGCAAAACTGGGACTGAGCAGTTGAGGAATCTTCCCCTGTCCAGGCCACATGGATGAATAGATAGAGAGTGAGTCACTGTCTTATGCTCACTCTCTCTGTGAGAATGCCAGTAAAACCAGACTAAGGAGGCTAAGGTGTAAGAATCTCTGCAGCTCCCATTTCCCATTTGTGAACACATTTTGCCGCTTGGGAGCAGTGTGGTGTGCTAGAAGATCAATAAAATAAGTACTAGAACAAACAATCTTCTGTCCCATGTTCTCTGCACTCCCCTGACACCAGCCTGGGCCCTTTTCCATTCAGACGCTCCCATTTCTGACAGTAGCATTGAGAAGGATTTACAGAGCAGAGACAATCACTCCTGGGAAGTTGGATTCATGCTGTCCTGCAGCTCCTGCTCAGAGACACAACATAAATTTTAAGGTACCCTGTATAGGACAGATTTTTTGCCTTCCCTAATTTGGAACTACTAGCACACAAGACAAATCAATTCTTACGGGATTAGGAAATTTGCTCTGTTTAGTCAGAGAATCATTCAACCCAAGGATGGCTCCAGTCTGGTTCTCCGCTGTTACAGTCATAGCTATTATAAATGAGTAACATTCTATGTCTCAGCTTTGTTACATTCTATCGAACCATGTCTTCATCCTGCCTACAGCATTTAGTTTGTTTCAAGGCCTAACATCACGAAGTTCTTTTATTATATCCAATTGTATCAATTATGCTTATACTGTTTATAGAATGCTAATGCTCTATTTCTATTATATCTTATCGTAAATATATTTTGCTTATATCTGATTGCATGTGCGGCCTGTACTGTCCCTGAGTTTCAATATTCTCTGTTTATATCCGAATCTATGTATTATGTTGCTGTTGTATCTGATTGCACCCTTTTATGCTTGACGGGTCTCTCAGTGCAGCCTTTGTTTCACCTGTGTCTTAGTGAAATTACCATTGTATCTGTAAAAAGAACAGGAGTACTTGTGGCACCTTAGAGACTAACAAATGTATTTGAGAATAAGCTTTAGCGGGCTACAGCCCACTTCATCGGATGCATGCAGTGGAAAATACAGTAGGAAGTATATATATATATATATAGAGAGAGAGAGAGAGAGAGAGAGAGAGAACATGAAACAATGGGTGTTACCATACACATTATAAGCAGAGTGATCAGTTAAGGTGAGCTAGTATCAACAGGAGAGAAAAAGAACTGTTTGTAGTGGTAATGAAAATGGCCCATTTCCAGCAATTTATAAGAAGATGTGAAGAACTGTAGGGGAGAGGGGGCGGAATAAGCATGGGGAAATAGGTTTACTTTGTGTAATGGCCCATCGACTCCCAGTCTTTATTCAAGCCTAATTTAAGCATACTCTGACGAAGTGGGTATTCACCCAGGAAAGCTTATGCTCCAAAACGTCTGTTACTCTATAAGGTGCCACAGGACTCTCTGTCACTTTATTCCTTCTGGTACATGCAGTCCCCCAGCCAGCCCCCCAGGCTCTTCCTGTGGGAACTGGAACGGCAGGACTCGGATGGAGGGATCAGAAAAGGGTTCGATGCCACCCACGATAAAAATCACAAATCCTTCTAGCAGTGGACACCGTCCAGCGAACTGAGCGACTCCGGGACCTGTGACTGCGCAGAGACATCGACCAGACCCTGCTGAGCAAAAAGCAGGCAGGTCTGTGCAGAGCAGCGGGGGTGCGGGCACTGGGGTCTGTGACTTAGGGGCAGCAGGTGGGAAGTCTGAAAACACTGAGCTTGAAACAGACATCTGTCTCACACACAGACACACAACACACACACTTGTGCTCTCGGGCTTTTCCTTCTTTTCCCTAATCCGGAGTGTTACCGTCTCAGAAATGATGGTGAATGTCATGAATCACCAAGTAAGGTAAAATCGGTGAAGACCAGAACACATCAACCCTCTCACGAGCAACTCTGGTGAAAGCTGTTCCCAGCCCCATTCTTGAAGGAAAGTGCAATCGGACAGTTCAATATCACTAAAACGAAACCAGTAAACATAGGAACCCGAGCATGATGGCAGTGGCTGTCCACCTTTCCAGACTACTGTACCCATTTCAGAAGTCTGATTTGTCTCGCGTACCCCCAGTTTCACCTCACTTAAAAACTACTTGCTTACAAAATCAGACATAAAATACAAAAGTGTTACAGCATGCAATGAGTTAAATATTGCTTACTTTCTCATATACATATACAGTCTTTAGAAGACCATCCTCACCTCTTGCATCAGAAAAATACTCACTATCTCTCTGAGAAACGCAGCTTTACTGGCAAAGGTGTAAGAACACCTGCTGCAACCATTTCCCCATTTGTGATCACATTGTACCACGTGGGGGCGCTGTGGTGCTAGGTAAATAATAGAAGTAACCACATTTTTCTGTCCCATGCTCTCTGCCCTCCCCTGACACCAGCCTGGCCCCCTTTGCCCGTCAGACTGTCCAATTTTTGACAGTACAATTGAGAGAGGTTTATAGAGCAGAGAGAATCACTCTTGTGAAGATGGGTTCATGCTTTTCCGACAACTGACAGCTCCTGCTCAGAGACAGAACATTATTTGTAAGGCACCTTTTATAGGACATAATTCTTGCCTTTTCTAAATTAGGGGTACTAGCCAAGAAGACAAATCCATTCTTGCCGGATTAGGGAATTAACTCTCTTTACTCAAAGACTCGTTCAACTCAAGGATGTCTCCAATTTGGCTCTCCGCTGTTACAGTCACAGCTATTCTAAGTAAGATTCTAGTTCTCAACTTTGTTACAGTCTATCGAAGCATGTGTTTATCCTGACTTCACAATTTAAATTTATTTCAATGCCCATGATCACGAAGTGTTTATATTATATCCGATTGTATCTATTATGTTTGTACTGTCTATAAGGGTCATTGCTCTCTTTCTATTATCCGAGTATAACGATTATATATATATATTTTATATCAAATTTCTTAGATTGTGTATTTATTATCTCTGAGCGTCAATATTCTCTATGATATCCGAGTCTAAATATTATATTGCTGTTTTATCTGATGGCATCGCTTTATGCTTGCATGGTCTCTCAGTGCAGACTTTGTTTCTATTACCTCTTTGTTAATCTGCCAGGTTTTTATTGTGTCTGTGTTCATCGTGTTTTTGCTGCATTGTTTGTATCGGTTACATGCAGGTTATCTCGGATATATATATATACGATTTAGTTAAACCAATCTGTGTCTGTTCTGCTCTGTTCTTCCACAGAAGGCGTCTATGGAGCAGACTCAGTGACCCAAACTGACGGCAGCGTTTTCATCTCCCAAGGGGACCCGGTGCTTCTTAACTGCACATATCAGATTTCTGGGTTTCCTTACCTCTTCTGGTACGTGCAGTTCCCCAACCAGCCCCCCAGGCTCTTCCTGAGGGACCCGGGAAGGGAGGACTCGGATGAAGGGATCATAAAAGGGTTCGATGCCACCCACGACAAAGAGCAAAAATCCTTCCAGCTGTGGAAACTGTCCAGCGAAGTGAGCGACTCCGCGACCTATTACTGCGCCGGGACAGACACAGTGACACGGACCGGCAGGGGAACTGCGCAAAAACCGCGCAAGGCCTGTGTGGAGCAGCGGGGATGCGGGCACCGGGGATGACTCGGGGGGCAAAAGGGGAGAAGTCTGAAAACACTGAAATTTGAAACGATTTATAAATTCTCTCACACACAACCCCCCTACCTCTTTAGGTCTCTGTCTTTTTTTCTTTTCCCCGCAATCCGTAGTGTTGCCATTTCTGAAAGAATGGTGACTGTCATGAATCACGAAGTAAAGTGAACTCAGAAAAGACAAAAACATGAACCTCGAACTCTGGTTGGAGAGCTTTCCCCAGCCCTGCTATTTAAGGAAGGTGCAACCAGACGGTTCAATATCACTGAAACTGAACAAATAAACACAGGAGCTCTACCGAGTGGAAAAGTTCATATATTATAGGAGAAGAACTGGTACTGTGCAGTTCAGAAATCTTTCCCTGTCCAGTATAAACAGACAGACAGACCGTCTTTAGAAGACCTTCCTCACCTCTTGCATCAGAAAAATACTCACTATCTGTATTGGAAACTAAAGTTTGGTTTACTGGCAAAGGTGTAAGAAAATCTGCTGCACCATGTTCGATTTGTGATCACATTTTGCCGCTCGGGGGCGGTGTGCTGTTAAATAAACAATACAAGTAACAGCGTTCTTCTGTCCCGTGCTCTCTGCCCTCCCCTGACACCAACCCAGTTCCCTTTACCCTTCAGACTCTCCCATTTCTGACTGTACCATTGTTGAGGATTTACAGATCAAAGAGAATCACCCCTATGAAGCTGGGTTCATGCTATTTCGACAGCTGCTACTCAGAGACACAACATTCAGGGCTTGTCTACACTACCAAGTTTTGTCAATGAAACTAATGCCGACATGAAAAAATCGACAAAAGCTAAACTCTGAAAAGACACAAACACGAGATAGTATCTATAAAACAAACAAGGAAACAAACTATATATATATATCCCCAAAACAAAACAGAAGTACCTAGGTGCCTGACACCCTTTGAAATCAGTGAGATGTAGACACCTATTTGCTTTGGGAAAGTCCCACTAGGTGCCTAATTATCTTTAAGATCTGCCCCTGAAGCTGTGGCTCTCCACCGTTCCAGCCTCCTGTACCCCTTTCAGGAGTCTGATTTGCTTTGCCTACCCCCAAGTTTCACCTCACTTAAAATCTACTTGCTTACAAAAAACAGACATAAAAACACAAACGTGTCACAGAACAGTGTTACCAACAAAAGACTGAGTTTCTCATTGTTACCATAGAATGATAAAATACATTAATTGGAATGTAAATATCGTACTGACATTTCCGTGTTTCGAGCAGTATAAACAAGTTGTTGTCTGTATGAATTTTTAGCTTGTACTGAATTCGCCAGTGCTTTTTATGTAGCCTGTTGTAAAACCAGGCAACTCTCCAGGTGAGTTGAGGTAACCCCTGGGAGATCTCTGCAGTACCCCTGGTCGTGAACCAGCGACGTAAGTTATAAGCACTTACTACAATTTTTTTTCAACCAGTGCCTATTCATAGCCCCCCCGTGGTGATGTTTCCCCTGAGTATATAATACAGTCTCGACAGAGTATTTGCACGTCTATGAGCCCTGTTCCGCGCTGCCTTCATCCCCGCCCCACTCCCGCAAGTCTCCTGTCTCTGACAGCAGCAGCCAGCCTGTACAGACCAGAGCCAGTCCGTTCTCTGCTATTCAGCCCCTTGGGAGCTCCAGCCCAGAGCCACAACGGAAGGTTCTAAGGCGTCACGCAGGGGGTGCAGCTTCTTCTCTTCCCTGCCAGCTGCAAAGAGCAATTAATCCTGG
The DNA here is from genome assembly GCF_013100865.1 of Trachemys scripta elegans. Taxonomy (NCBI): domain Eukaryota; kingdom Metazoa; phylum Chordata; order Testudines; family Emydidae; genus Trachemys; species Trachemys scripta. The sequence goes on from NW_023260517.1 coordinate 372,932, forward strand.
TGGAAGCTGAGACCCAGATCCCCTGAACCCCCGACATGGCTTCAGGTTGGATCGCAGCTGCGGTAACAGCCTCGGTGCTAAGTGAGTGTGAAGATTTCGTGTCACCGCCCTTGCTAGGTTATTGTGTAGTTCCCCGTCCCTAGCCCTGACCTGACAGTGGAACCAAGGAGCAAGTACAGAAGACTAGAATCAGCTGATTTGAATGTGCTTTTCCCCCTGGTAGCCGGCGTGGTGAGCAGATGAGAGGTACCTGGGCTGCGGGGGGGGGGAGGGTCGAAATGCGTATTTATCGCCACAGGACTTTAGACTTTGCACAGGCCAGCAATTAAATGTCCTTTGCCCCCAGCTGTCCGGAAACAAGTCTCTCTCCCTCTCTCCCTCTTTTTGAAAGCCCCAATGGGATTCACCCAGAAAGGAGGCGGGCAGGGAGAAGGGAATTGAATCCTAAGGTACTTGAGATTAATTCTCTTTCCTCCTTTCTTTCCGAGGTGCCCTGGGCAGAGCAGAGATCCAGCAGCCCGTTTCCGCAGAGGCGGTGGAGGGAGAGAAATTGACCCTCTCTTGCAATCACCCTAACGTGACCACCGAGAAGATGATGTGGTACCGCCACGTCCCCAGCCAGGCACCGCGGCTTTTGGCAGGTGGATTCAGGGGAGAGACTCCCGGCACCGAAGCGGGCGGCACTTTATACATCGCTCAGGACAAAGCGTCCAGTGTCTTTGAGTTCCGCGGGGTGCGGCTGGCGGACGCAGCGGTGTATTATTGTGCTCTGAGCGACACAGCGAGACAGCCAGGGGCGGCCCCGCGCAATATCTCACCCCGGCCCCGAGCAGGGGACAGCAGCGTCTCTTGGCTGGGTAAGCTAAGGAGAGAGTTTCTTCCGTATCGTGAAGCATGAAAAAGGACCCGCTCCTTTCAGAGTCTAAAAAGTGGGAGGGGAATAAAACTTCTTTCTCGTCCGGTGAACAAAGAGAAACACCAGCTATCTGCCATTTCTGTCTTTCAGACACAGCCAACTTTCTGTCTGCGGGTTTTTTTTGTTTGTTTGTTTGTTTGTTTGTTTTTATAAAACCCTCCCATCACCATATTATCGGAGCTTCTAAATGATTCAGGCAAACCGTGTAAACCCTTTTAACTCCCATATTAGTTAACTCCGAATTCCGTACAAACACACAGAGGTCTGAGGTAACAGATCAGACAGAACGGTTGGGAAATCTATACGAAGGCGAGTCTCCTCTCTGAGTCGTGTATGAGACATTTCCCCTTTCAGTTCATTTCTTTGCCCACAAGGGGACGCTGCTGTATCACCTGACACGCCGTGTTGGGTCCAGGATATTATGGAGTCCTGGTGGGGGTGAGGTGATATCTTCTACTAGACCAACTTCTGCAGGTGAGAGAGACCATATCTGGAGCTCACCTGAAGGAGAGCTCCGTGTAACCTGGAAAGCTTGTGTCTCTCACCAGCAGAAGTTGGTCCAGTAGAAGATATCACCTAACTGCACCTTGTCTCGCCAGTATCAACTGATAATTGTCTATCAGGCTACAATTCTGACTCATACTGCCAGGGAGCAGCACTATTCCTCGTCTTTCTACACAAGCTGGCGTTAACTTTCCTACCGATATACTCTCAGTATACTCTGCTAAGCTTACCCCAAGTTCCACTGAGCCTGTCGTACCTTGGTGGGTGAGGGAGAATCTTTTACTGGACCACTTCTGTTGGTGAGAGAGACAATGTTTCAAGTAAGATGGATTGACCAGCAGAAATCCTTGCAGCAGATGCATTCTATTTAGACTCATTTGGGGAAGGTTTCACGGTTATTGCCAACAATAACGTGTTATTTGAATTACCAGAGCACCTGGGAGCCCAAGTCATGGACCATAGCCCAACGGTGCTAGGCTTTCTCCAGACAGAACAAACATGCGGTCTCTGGCCCCAGAGAGTTTACAGCCCAAGAGACACGTGGATACAGATAGACAGAGCGGGAGCACAACAAGAGAGAGACACACTGGTTAGCATGATAAGCAGTGGTCTCCGCAGACCCGTAGCCTACCGCTTGCCAAGTTTTGTGTAGGCAGCGCAGCGCAGCACAGCAGAGTTTGAAGGGGGGGTTGGAAAGACAACAGTGAGGCCGTTTGTGGATGTATTTGTGGAGATTTCCTCCCCAGAGGGAGGGACGGAATGGTAGAAAGCGTGAAGATACTGATTTTAGATCAAGACATCCAGGTTCATAGAAGGAAGACATGAGGGATAGACCCCACACTGACCAATTACATAGCCGTCAAGTAACTTCTCTTTTACAGAGAGATATTTTGTCCCTGCCCCCACGGAGCTAACGTGGAAACACCAATTTGGAAAGAAGTGAACCACAGGTAATTGCTGAGGGTCTACAGTGATGAGTGTGAGAGAGGAGCCTTAATAGAATAGAAACACACACACACACCGTTCTCCAGATAGTTTAATCTCACATTAAAGCTGGGATTTATCAAAACTGGATGAAGGATTTGGATGCTTACTCCTCTTTGACTGTTTAATGGGCCTTGGACATCCAAACCCGACCATTAGGAACTAGAAGGACACACAGCCAGATCTAGGTGTATTTTAAAATTTCCTTTTCTTCTTTTCCAGTGGATTAAGTGAGGCAAGACCAATCAGTTCCTCCACCCATCCATCCAGCACTCAATCACTCTTTAAAATGGGAACTAGGTTCTTAAGTAACTAAGGCGGCTTCTGAAAATGTTACTCTTGATTCCCAGACTAAAGACATGTCCAAGATCTCACAGAGACACTGAGTTAAAGCCAGGAACTGACCGACTAGGTCTCACGAGTTTCAGTCCAGGACCGTAAGCACAAGATTACCCTTCTTGCTTTTAATTTTAATATGGGAGAGGAAAATATTGAGGATGTCGTAGGATTCTGTCCCATCCCCTTTGGCGTGATACAATGCACACAAATGTACCAGAATGATTCCAACAGAGCTTTGCCAATAGACACCAACTGAGGGTGTGACCCAGTCAACTCTCAGAAAAGTCTCGGCGCTCCAGTTGGGTGCCTGCTCTCGCTTTTCATTCATAGGCTTGTCTCTTGTGATTTCATTCTCTCGGGTTGCCTCTGTCAATTCTCACTGAGCTGGTCCTAAACGCCTCCAGAGCAGCGTCAGTTCCCCCAGAAAGTCTCTTCCCCAGAAAATGTCTCTCGTGAGGGGATCGATTTGTTGCTGACATGTGAGTATCCGTATTCGAACCCTGTAGGAATTTGGAAGAGAAATGATGGGAACAGACCGTGGCGAGTTGCCTCTTACCTCGCTCAGCTGGGTTGTGTACCGTGTGCTGGACCAGAGGGAGAGATTTATGTTTACTTCGAGTGGAAGGTGATAGGCTGGGTTGGACGAGTGCTGTAAAGAACTAAAGAGGAGGTTGCTAGCTAGCAAGCTCAAATCAAAGTTAGGCAGGGTGTATTAATTCCACCTTCCACATCCAGCGTAGACACATAGAGGATAGGGAGGTTGTGGAATCTCCATCCTTGGAGATTTTTAAGAGCAGGTTAGACAAACACCTGTCAGGGACTAGAAAACCTCTCCAGCCTGGTCCCTTCCAGTCCTGGGATTCTATGATAGAATCTCCCATGTTCCCATGCCACAGTGTGAACCTGGAAGTAGGACCCATTGACCATGGAATAAACTGTCTGAAATTATTATTATCTCTGTCAAGCTGTTTAATAGAGAGCTTTGTAGCTTGGTTAATGAGAGCTACTTAAAAGAGGAAGAGAAGGGACTGGGATGTTGGCCCTCAGAACCATCATACACTACCTGCCCCCATGAAATGCATTCTCTGCCCTGTCTCCTTTCCTAGGTGCCCTGGGCAGAACTGATATCAAGCAGCCAGTCACTGCAGAAACGTCTGAGAGAAGAGAACTGAACCTGACTTGCGCTCACCCTTTAGTTACAGATGAATGGATTTTCTGGTACCGGCAATTCCCTAGGCAGGGACCTCACCTTATAGCTAAGGGACACAGCCAGGGCCGGCTTTAGGAAGTGCGGGGCCCAATTCGAACATTTTCGGCGGGGCCCCGGCAGGGATGACTAAACAAACAAACAAACAAACAAAAAAACAAACAAACAAACCAAACCAAAAACCTGTCCCATAACAATATAAATAATAAAATGATATATTATGTACTTTGCGTCATATATACTGTTGATGGGTTATTAATGAGCTCCATTTCACATGTGTGGGTCCCCCCACTCCCTGGGGGTGTGCTAGGGTGACCAGATGTCCCGATTTTATAGGGACAGTCCCGATTTTGGGGTCTTTTTCTTATATAGGATCCTATTATCCCCCACCCCCATCCCGATTTTTCACACTTGCTGTCTGGTCACCCTAGGGTGTGCACATGTTTGGGTCCCAGCTGTTCCCTGCCCCCCTCATTGAAGCAGGTGTGCAGGGTTACTGCCCTGGGAACTGCAGGGCACCACTGGACATGGGGCTGGCTGGAGGCAGGGCAGGGGCTGACTGGAGGTAGGGTCTGGCTGCAGGCAGGGCAAGGGGTGCGGGGCTGGCTGGAGACAGGGGTATGTGGGGCGGGCTGACTGGCTTCAGGCAGGGCTGCAGGGTGGTGCGGCAGGCAGGGCCAGCTCTAGGCACCAGCAAACCAATCACGTGCTTGGGGCAGCACATTTTCAGGAGCGGCATTCCGGCCATCATTTTTATATTTGCTTTGGGCACCAAAAGCCTAGAGCCGGCCCTGACAGCAGCGTGTCCTTCGCAGGGGTGCCCTGGGGCCACTGCGGTTTGCACCGCGGGGAAGCAGTGATTGCACCTTGTGGCTGGGCTGGGCAGGCTCCAAGTGGGTGACACTCGGGCTGGGGGCCTCCCTGCAGGGCACACAGAGCTGCCTGCAGGTGCCACAGGGCAGTCGCCCCCCAGCGCCACAGCCGGGGCTGGGTGAAGCGGCCTGAGCCACCCAGGGACTGTGGCAGCGCAGCCAGAAACAGCAGCAGCAGTGGGGCCATAGAGGACGGGGTGCTGCCGTGCGGGGCCCACATCCCGCTCTCCAGGGCTCCGCTCCCTCTGGGGCTATCATGCCCCGGCTCCTCAGCCCCCTGCCGGGACGATCCCCTGGCTCTGTCCTCCTGGGTCCCGGCTGGTCCTGGAGGCAGGAGCCCTGGATGGGGGGACCCTGGGCTGAGGGTTTACCCAGACCCTGCCAGGGCCGGACCGGCTGGAGGCGAGGGGGTAGTGGGTGGAGTCAGCACTGATGCGGGGGGGAGCCCAGCGCTGGGGCGGCAGTAGGTGTGGGGGGGAGGGCAATCATGGGGGGGTGAGAGCCCAGGGCTGGGGTTGGGGGCAGCCAAAAATGTTTTTGCTTGGAGAGGCAAAATACCAAGAGCCGGCCCTGGTGGCAGGGCTGGAGACAGAGGAGTACGGGACTGGCTGTCTTCAGGCAGGGGAGTGTGGCAGGGGTTGGCTGGAGACAGGGCAGGGGGTGCAGGGTTGGCTGGAGACAGGGCAGGGGGTGCAGGGCTGGTGTGGACAGGGGTGTGTATGAGGCTGTCTGGCTTCGGGCAGGGCCACAGGGGGGTGTGGCAGGGGTTGTCTGGAGACAGGGCAGGGGGAGTGGCAGGGGCTGGCTGTGGGCAGGGGGTGCAGCAGGGGCTGGTGTGGGCAGGGCAGGGGGTGCAGGGCTGGTGCAGAGCAGGGGGTGCAGCAGGGGCTGGAGGCAGGGGCTGGCTGCGGGCAGGACAGGGGGTGCAGGGCTGGCTGGAGACAGGGGCTGGCTGCGGGCAGGGCAGGGCAGGGGGTGCGGGGCTGGAGGCAGGGCAGGGGGTGTAGGGCTGGAGGCAGGGCAGGGGGTGCAGGGCTGGTGCGGGGCAGGGGATGCAGCACAGGCAGCTGGAGCCCCAGCCCATTAAATAGCCCCTGAGCCCCCCACTATCCCAGGGCTCTGGGTGCTATTTAAAGGGCCCAGGGCTCCGCTCCTTCTACCGCCCCAGCCCTTTAAATAGCCGCAGAAGCCCTGGGGAAGCAGGGGGGCTCAGGCAGCTATTTAAAGGGCCGGGGCAGTAGAGGCAGTGGAAGCAACGGACTTTTTAAAATAGCCCCCAGAGCCCCGCAGCCCTACCCCAGGGCTCCAGCAGTGGGGCTCTGGTGGCAATTTAAAGGGCCTGGGCCCTTTAAATTGCCCCCTGGGGAAGCCAGACCACCCCGGTACAGCGCACCGGCTCTTGCCGATACACCATACCTGGGCATGGGCGCGGGGCACTCTTAGGCGCAGGGACCAATTCAGGAGAATTGGTTGAATTGGCCTAAAGCTGGCCCTGTATACAGCAAAACAAGTCCAAGCACGGAACCAGAGGGAGCTTTGCATATCTCTGAGGACAGGAAATCCAGCAGCCTGTCCCTGCGCAAGGTGCGGCTGGCAGACGCAGTGGTGTATTACTGCGCTCTGAGAGACACAGTGTGACCGCCAGGGGCAGCCCCGTGCGATTAATATCTCACTCCGGGGCTGAGCAGCAGGGAGTGCCCAGAGAGGGGCAGGGGGATTCCCCCACCCCCCCCGGGGAGAGAGGTGAAATGACTCAGGCATTTAAGGAACAAAAGAACATTTACAAAATCTATATATAGATACACAAACTCTCCCCCCACCCCCAGTTAATCCATTGCTGAGTCAAGGTGTCAAATCTTCAGCCCTGCTGACTGAAGTCCCCTCTGTTCATAAATGCAAAGTAATGCACATTGGGAAACAATCCCAACTATACATATAAAACAATGGAGTCTAAATTAACTGTTACCACTCACAAGAGAGATCTTGGAGTCGTGGATAGTTCTCTGAAAACATGCACTCAATGAGCAGTGGCAGTCAAAAGCTAACAATGTTGGACATCATTAGGAAAGAGACAGATAATAAGACAGAAAATATCCTATAGCCTCTATATAAATCCATGGTACAGCCACATCTAGAATACTGCGTGCAGATGTGGTCAACCCATCTCATAAAAGATATATTGGAATTGGAAATGGTTCATAAAGGGGCAGTACAATGATTGAGGGTATGGAACAGCTTCCATATGAAGAGAGATTAATAAGACTGGGACTTTTGCTTGGAAAAGAGATGACTTAGGGGGATATGATAGAGGTCTATAAATTCATGACTGGTGTGGAGAAAGTAAATAATGAAGTGTTATTCACACCTTCTCATAAGAGAAAACCTATGGGTCACCAAATTAAATTAATAGGTAGCAGGTTTAAAACAAATAAAGGGAAGTATTTCTTCACACCATGCACAGTCAACCTGTGGAACTCTTTGCCAGAGGATGTTGTGAAGGCCAAGACCATAGCAGGATTCAAAAAATAACTACATAAATTCATGGAGGATAGGTTCATCAGTGGCTATTAACTAGAATGGACAGGAATGGTGTCCCTAGCCTCTGTTTGCCAGTAGCTGGGAATAAGGGACAGGGGATGGATCACTTGATGATTCCCTGTTCTGTTCATTCCCTCTGGGCCACCTGGCATTGACCACTGTCAGAAGACAGGATACTGGGTTAGATGGACTTTGGTCTGACCTAGTAGGGTTGTTCTTATGTTTTCTTACCCTAATGGGTACAGTACACTGAGACTATAGTAACATGAGCAAGTTTCATTAGTTTAATCACAGTCATTTTTTAGAGATTTAGTTAAACCAATGAAGGTGTGTGAAGATACTAAATTTGGCTATGCAACACAATTATCACACTAAGATATAAAGTCTACTCCATTCCCCACAAATCTACCCCTATTTCCCATCAATACACCCTATTTCATATCACTAGATCAAAATTTTCCCATCACCATAACACTATTTCCCATTAATATACCCTGTTTCTAACCAAGGTACCCCTAATGCCCATCGATTTGCCCTATTTCTGAACAGTATCTCCTATTTCTCATCAAGAAGAATAGGAGTACTTGTGGCACCTTAGAGACTAACAAATTTATTAGAGCATAAGCTTTTGTGGACTACAGCCCACTTCTTCGTAGTCCACGAAAGCTTATGCTCTAATAAATTTGTTAGTCTCTAAGGTGCCACAAGTACTCCTGTTCTTCTTTTTGCGGATACAGACTAACACGGCTGCTACTCTGAAATATTTCTCATCAGTATCCTCACGTTTCCCACAAATATACTCCCATTTCCCATCAATATACTCTATATCCAATCAATGTATCGCCATTGCTCATCAATGCATTTCCCCCCAACAAAATATCATATTCCCCATCAATAGACTCAGTTCCCACAAATATACTCCCATTTATGATCACTATACCCCATTCTCATAAATATCTCCCCACATCCCATCAATATGCCCCTATTTTCCATCATGACAGCCCTGTTCAGTGGATGCCTTTGACCACAAGGAGCCTGTGTTTCATCTTCACAATAATACACAAACTCTGCATGACCCACCCTTTCTCCTGCCCTCTGGTGTCTTATGAACTCTGAGCTTCTTTCAGTACAACCCCTCCTCTTTCTGTTCGAGCCCTGTTTAAAATGCTGTCACTGCAGCTCAAGGGAAGTGTCAGATGTGAAGGAACCACCCACTCAGGAGGCTGTTACCACCCACACAGACAGCTGAACAGGAAAAGCGAAGAACCAAACCACGATTTTAGGCTTTACTCTGAAACAGACAATTTTCTGGTCGCTGTGAGAAACAAAAAGGTGGATCCCTTCCTCATAATCGGGGTTTGGGCGGTGTGTGTGTGTGTGTGTGTGATAAGAGCAGTTCGGGTTAAGAACCGGTGACTTCCCACCATGTTCTTCACCTCCGGGTCAATTATTTTGCTGGTTGCGATTTCAAGTAAGTAGCATTTTCATGTGTCCAGCTGGAAATATTTGCTATTGCCATTTTGCAAAACCCAACCACACTTATAAAGCCTAGGCTCGGAAGGGTTAAATGTTTAAAGGGGCTGTATGCAATTAAAGTTAAGGTTACCCTAAATAATGGGGTATAGGCATCTAAATCACTTAGGGTGAGAATATTTAAAGTTACCTAAGATGATAGTGTTTAGACTAAATATTTTTCTTTCCCCCCTCTCCCACAAGGGACCTTCGGGGACTCGGTCACACAAACTGAAGGCACCGTTCTTGTCAAAGAAGGAGCACCTTTGGTTATTGAGTGTACATATGAGACTATTCTATTCCCTTATCTCCTCTGGTATATTCAATACCCCAATGAAGCACCGAAGTTATGGCTGAGAGATAAAACATCAGGGGGTGGCCAAGATGAAGGGGACAAGCAGGGCTTCTTTGCTGATCATGTCCAAGACAAGAAATCCTTCGATTTGAAGAAAAGCTCCAGCGAAGTGAACGACGCTGCGGTCTATTACTGCGCCTTCAGAGACACAGTGATTGCAACCAGCAGGGAAGCTGAACAAGAATCCACCGAGAGAGGATGAAGCACAGAAACTCTAGATTTCTGTCTCTGAAAACAAAATCCAACATGTTATATTTCCATAACTTGACTTCATTATGGTATATAAAGTACCTCCAGGGAAAGCAGAAGAAAGAGCTGCAATGTAGTGGAGAGATGAATGAAAAGAACCATTGGCTGGAAGATAATCCCAGACAAATTCAAATGAGAAATAAAGCGTACTGTTCAAAAACAAACAAACAAATACACAAACAAACACAGAGAGGAGAACAAACCAACAAGGGAAGGGATGACTTCTCCATCTCTTGGCATCTTAAAAAGCAAGACATTTTGCTTTTCTGGCATGTATGCTTTTGTCAAACACTGGTCGTTGGGCTCAATGCAGGGGAAACTGGGTGACGTTCGTATAGCTTGTGTTACACAGCAAATCTGACTAGACAATCTACTCACCCCTTCAGGGGTTAGAAGCTATGATTCTCATAAAAACATAAGAATGGCCATGCTCGGTCAGACCAATGATCCATCTAGCCCAGTGTCCTGTCTTCCTACATTGTCCTGTGCCAGATGCTTCAATGAGAATGAACAGAAGGGAACAATTTATTCAGTGCTCCATCCCGTCATCCACCCCAACTTCTGGCAGTCAGAGATTTAGGGAGTATAGGGTTGTGCATCTGACTGTCTTGGCTAGTAGCCACTGATGGACCTGTCCTTCATGAACTTGTCTAGTTCTTTTTTTAACTGAGTTATACTTTTGACCTTCACAATATCCCCTGACAAAGAGTTGCAAATGTTGACTGTGCATTGCGTGAATAAGTACTTCTCTTTGTTTTAAACCTACTGTCTATTAATTTCAATGGGTGACCCCTGGTTCTTGAGTTATGTGAAGGGCTTAAAAACAATTCCTTACTCACTTTTTTCAGATCGTTCATGATTTCATAGTCCTCTATAATATGAAACAGGATGAAACCTCAGCTGGTGGAAATTTGTGTGGATCCATTTATCTAGATGAAGTATAGGTCTGTCGGGGTTCCCTCCCCATTCTGAACTCTGCGGTACAGATGTGGGGATCCACATGAAAGACCCCCTAAGTTTATATTCCACCAGTTTAGGTTAAAAACTTCCCCAAGGCACAAATTCCTTTCCTTGTCCTTGGTGGGTATTGCTGCCACCATCAAGTGATTTAAACAAACATTCAGGGAGGGGCCACTTGGAGCCCTATCCTCCCCCAAAATATCCTCCCCAGCCCCTTCACCACCTTCCCTGGGGGGCCTTGAGAATAATATATTAACCGATAGGTTAACAAAGTGAGCACAGACCAAATCCCTGGTTTTAGGACACTGAAAATCAATCTGGTTCTTAAAAGAAGAATTTTATTAAAAAAAAAAAAATAAAAAAAAAGAATTACACCTGCAAAATCAGGATGGAAGATAGCTTTACAGGGTAAATAAAAAGATTTAAAACCCACAGGATTCCCCTCTGATTCTCTTTCCCAGTTACAAAACAGGAATAAATTACCTCTTAGCATAGGGAAAATTCACAAGCTAAAACAAAAGATAATCTAACACATTTCCTTGCGATTACTTACCATTTCTGTAATTTTAGATATATCATTTCAGGATATTTTTAGGAGATGTGTTTTCCTGCCCTGGTCCCGCTCTGTCCAAGAGGGCAGAAACAACCCCCTCACCCTCGCCCCAAGATTTGAAAGCATCTTCTTTCCCCATTGGTCCTTCTGGTCAGGTGCCAACTAGGTTAATTGAGCTGATTAACCCTTTACAAGTAAGTGATTCTGTACCTCTGTCCAAGAGGGATTTTATATTACAGCATACATAAAGGTTGTTACTCTTCCCTTTATATTTATTACAGGGTCTTTAGACCATTTGGGTTTATGGTACATTAAATAAGAATATTTGTATTCCATATTTTTAATTATTTCTTCCCTCTGCCTGCTTTAAAGCAGGCTGTTCTCTGGGTTTTAAAATGATGTTTAATGTCACAAAACCCACACATTTTCAATAAAATTAGGGAATGGGACCAGGTTCCTCTGCTGGCTTCAATGAGCATGGCTGCATTGTAGAGTAAAGGGATCTGCAGCAATCCACATTAACTGAAGATTTAGGTCATAAGCATGGCAATTCTGCAGGGGACCCATGGTTCAGCTGTGATGATGATAACAGGAGCCCTGTTGTGCTAGGCACTGTCCAGTTTTGTCATCGAATCTGCTTACAATCCAAGTGTAAGAGGAGACAACAAGTGGGTGCAGAGAGACAGAGGGAGGAATACAAAGGAAGCACTGAAAGGACATTTGGTAACATGACCGGCTGCGGTCTCAGCACAAGAGCTGCCTAATCTGGTTCAGCATGACGTCAGGATATATAGCTTTAAATATAAAGCCAAACACAACAAAAACTCCTACCCTCTGCACAAAAACTCCACCCAGCTCAGCGACTCTGCTGTGTATTACTGTGCCATGAGCCCCACACTGCACCATGGGGTGCTCAAGCATGCACAAAAACCTCCCCAGCCATCCAGAAGCTCTTTCCACCTTCATTCACCCCTGAACAGGTTAATGTAGCCCCTCCTCGCTCTGTACCCAAGGCCTCACTTCACCCCAGAATTCCTTGGTCTATACAGAGTCTCTGGAGAGAGAGAGAAAGTGACCTGAGGTACCTAAAGACTAAGGCCTTGGCTACACTTGCAAGTTGGAGCCCATTAAGTCAGCCCCGTGCTCCCAAACTCCTGAGGTGTAGATACTGGCAAGGCACGTGGAGCACCCAGACTCTGCGGCTGGAGTGCACCTGGTAATCCACCTCCATGAGAGGCATTGAGCTTTCTGCACCCCGGCTGGAGCGCCGCGGTGCCAGTGTGGATGCCCTGATCTATTAACATGCTCTGATTGGCCTCCAGCAGTGCCCCACAATGCCTGTTCTAGCCACTCTGGTCATCACTTTGAACTCTACTGCCCTGCCCTCAGGTGACCAACCGTCAGTCCTGCCCTTTAAATTCTCTGGGGATTTTGAAAGTCCCTTTCCTGTTTGCTCAGCTGTAGAGGCAAAATAATCTGGTGGTGACCTTGGATCCTCTTAAGGACAACTAGGCATCCATCTTTGTGAGCCTTCTTGCTCCTTCCCCACCCTAGTTTGGCGCCCTTTTCCTGGTTTCGGTGGGAGTAAGAGAACTGTCAATCATATAATCTGCCCAGTGGGTGGAAGTCTATATAAGGCGGTGTTCTGATCAGATCGGGGCTGCCCGTCTGAGTGGCAGAGTGCAGAGCAGACAATCAAGGGTAGGCCATCCACTCCACATGGGTTATTCTGGCTAGAGAATTTCTCACTTGCACACACTCACTATATCATCTAAGAGATTCGCATACTACACCCACGACGACGCAGATAAAGGGTAGAGGGAGGGTAGCACTCACCAGTTCACCTGAAGAAGCTTGATCACCCCTGCTTCGGGTTTCCACTTCCATCCAGGGGATCCGGTGACCTGCTGTGCTGCACCAGCCTAAGAGGGAGAAAGCTGCTAGAGATGGTACTGTGATCTTGTGAGCCTGTTTGTACTGTTCCTTATTGTTACAGCCTGTCTTGTTGGTTATTTTGCCCTGTTTATTTAACCTTTGGGGTTCTTGCCATATTCTTCCCTTAAATAAAATCTCGTTGTACCTTGATTTGTGAAGTCTTTTATACAAACCTCCGGTGATAGATACGGGTAGGGGGCGAACCTAGGACCGAAATGTCTGGGCCACTTTTATTTTAGTCTCCTGTTTCGGTCAACACAGCCAGGCGTGGAGTGCTCTCAGTGCATCTTTCCATGCTTCCACACGCCAGGCGATCCCCAGTATGGAGCAATGGTGAGTTGCTGGACCTCATCAGTGTTTGGAGGGTGAAGCTGTCCAGTCCCAGCTGTGCTCTACCTGTAGGAATTATGATACCTACAGGCAGATATCAAGGGCCATGATAGAAAGGGACCAGGACGGGACACATAGCAGTGCAGGATTAAAGTGAAGGAGCTGTGGAACACCTACCACAAAGCATGGGATGCAAACCACCACTCCGGTGCTGCCCCCACAACCTACCGTTTCTACAAAGAGCTGGACAAGATATTTGGGGGCAGCCCCACCTCCACTCCAAAGAGCACCATCGACACTTCAGAGGCCATGGCAGCCCAGAGTGCAACAAGGCAGGAGGAGGAAAGCGGGATCAAGGGTGCTGAGGAGGAGGAGGCCCAGAGCCAGAGGATGGCCCGGAACCCCTAGATGCATGAAACCAGGAGCTGTTTTCAAGCCAGGAGGAAGGTAGCTAGTTGCAGCAGACGTTGCTTTGGGAAGAACAAACAGCACATGAGGTGCCTGGTAAGTGGCTTTTTTTTTTTTTTTTTTTTTTGAGAAGGGAGTTGTTCGGTGCAGGGAGGGTTAGGGCTGCATGCATGCCTAGATGCGGAATAGGGCATTGATGTGCTCTTTCACATCACGGTAATCGGCCTCAGAGATCTCATCAAAGGTCTCATGCAGAAGCTGGGCAATGCGCTTGCGCACGTTCCTTGGCAGAGCTACTGTGCTCCTTGTCCCAGTCAAGCCAACATGTCCGTGCCACTGTGCCACAGGGGTTGGGGGACCATTGCTGCACACAGGCAATCTGCATAAGGGCCAGGGCAGAAGCTGTATTGTTGCAGAAGACCCTCCCTTGCTTCCCAGCTCACCCTCACCAGTGATATATCTTCCAGTACAAACCCAGCCTGTGGAAAATTTTGGGACCGTCTTCAGTATAGGGGCCCCCTGAAGCTGCTGGCTCTCCCCAAGGCACAGGACCCCAGAGGACAGCAGAGCCCTGGAACAATCAGTTCCCCCTGCCCCTGTGGTTACTCACCATTTTGAGGCTCTTGTGGGTTATGTGTGTTCACCTGGGGACAGGCAGTTTGTGCTATTGTGTGCACTGTGCTTGTCTTTAAGTTCGGCCGAATCATTGCCCTGTCTAGTGTTAACAATGCTGCCTCTGTTAAGTGTTGCATTTTGACTTTACAGATGCAACCTTGAGATCCCAGCCGTCCTTGTGATCAGCAGCCAAAAGGCTGCACAGACTCAGGAAGTGGCCGTGAAGAAGCAAGGAGGACCTTCTGCCTGAAGTCACGGAGCAGTCCCTTACTGAGACTAAAAAAGTACAGAAGTGGCAGGAGACCCAAGGGAGGGTCCGCAAGGAGAATGCAGATCACCAGCAACAAACCATGGAGTGGCTCCTAAGTATTATGGAGCACCAAGCGGACTGGATGCAAGCGCTCATATCACCGCATACAGAGCAGATCCGCACCCACCCACCCCTGCAGCACTTGTCCCAAAACTCTTTCCCTTGTGCCCCCATGTCACCGCCAACCCATTTCCCCCAACATCTGGTTTCTTATCACCACCAGCTGCCTCCAACACTTTTACCTTCACCGCCCAGCCCTGTAAACTATGACCCGTACACACTGCACTCAACCCTCATCTCCATGCATTTTAGCTAGCCTGAAGTGCAGCACTCATTGCACGGCACTCCAGACAGGAAGGCTGAATATGATAGCAGGACATTCACAAATCTGTGATTCTTCCATTTGCCACCCCACCCACTTGCCTAACCCTAACGAGTCCCCTTCCCTGCTCCCACACACCACAGATGTGTCATGCCCTGTGTGTTTCTCCAGCAGTTGTGTTTCTTTTCAATAAATGATTTTTTTTTGGTTTTGGAAACATTTTTCATTGCATTAAGTAGAAGATAGCATAGCCCAGGAAAGCAACAGGCACTGCTAGTCAGTGCATAATATGTAGCAAACACAGATTCCTACTAATTTTGGAACCACTGCACTTCACTCCCTTGCCGGGCACCAGACATTATTGGTGGCTTTCAGCATTGAATTGCTCCCTCAAGGCATCCCTAATCCTTACAGCCCCGTGATGGGCCCCTCTAATAGCCCTGCTCTCTGGCTGTTCAAATTCAGCCTTCAGGTGTTGAACCTCCGAGTTCCATGCCTGAGTGAATCATTCACCCTTCCCTTCACAAATGTTATGGAGGGTAGAGGACACGGCTATAACCGTAGGGATCTTGTCATTGCCAGGTCCAGCTTCCTATACAGACAGTGCCAGTGGGCCTTTAAACGGCCAAAGGCACACTCCACAGTCATTCTGCACCAGCTCAGCCTGTTGTTGAACCACTCCTTGCTGCTCTCAAGGCTCCCTGTGTAAGGGTTCATGAGCCACGGCATTAAAGGGTTAGCAGAGTCTCCAAGGACCACAATGGGCATTTCAACTTCCCCTACGGTGATTTTCTGGTCCGGGAAGAATGTCCCGGCTTGCAGCTTCCTGAACAGGCCTGTGTTCTGAAAGATGCATGCGTCATGCACCTTCCTGGCCAGCCTGCATTAATGTCAATGAAACACCCACAGTGATCCACAAGCGGCTGGAGAACCATCAAGAACTACTCTTTCCAATTTATGTACTTGGAGGCTAGGTGATCTGATGCCAGAATTTGAATGCGCGTGTCATCTATTGCCCCTCCACAGTTAGGGAAACCCCTTTGTGCAAAGCCAGCCACAATGCCCGGAGTCATGGTTCTTCTTACCGGGATGCAATTAATGGCTCTGCATACTTGCATCAACACGATTCCAACAGTAGACTTGCCCACTCCATACTGGTTAGCGACTGATCAGTAGCTGTCTGGAGTAGCCAGCTTACATACTGCAATTGCCATGCACTTCTCCACTGGCAGGGCAGCTCTCAATCTTGTATCCTTGCACCGTAGGGTGGGGGCAAGCTCAGCACACAGTCCCATAAAAGTGGTTTTCTTCATCCAAAAGTTCTGCAGCCACTGATCATCATCCCAGACTTGCATGATGATGTGATCCCACCACTCAGTGCTCGTTTCCTGAGACAAGAAGCAGCGTTCCATTGTGGTGAGCATGTCCGTGAATGCCTCAAGCAATCAGGTGTCATATGCATTATGCATGTCGACATCATCATCAGACTCCTCACTGTCACTTTGTAGCTTAAGGAGTAATTAGACTGCAATTCATGATGTGCTTGGGCATCATTAGGTAAGGGACAGATAAGACAGAAAATATCCTATAGCCTCTATATAAATCCATGGTACAGCCACATCTAGAACACTGCATGCAGATGTGGTCACCCCATCTCAAAAAAGATAGATTGGAATTGGAAAAGCTTCATAAAGGGGCAATAAAATGATTGAGGGTATGTTACAGCTTCCATATGAAGAGAGATTAACAAGACTGGGACTTTTGCTTGGAAAAGAGATGACTTAGGGGGATATGATAGAGGTCTATACATTCATGACTGGTGTGGA
>NW_023260517.1:389901-453502 GCF_013100865.1 Trachemys scripta elegans
ATTTAAAGTTTTGGTACAAGTTAGAGCAAGACCTAGTTCAGAAAACTGAAGAAAATGTAAATTCCAGAGACAAATGATTTAAAATAAGAGGATTTTAGAGAATAACAATATAATTATAGTTCAGCTGAACTGAAAGAAATGCTCTCTCCTCTCTGCACAGAGCTCTAGCTGCTGCTGCTATATGAACATGCAGTTCACAATGACACTGTGTGCGTGCTGACCTGGATACACAGAAGCAAACCAAATTTAGCAGGTACCAGCATATATTTTCCCTTCCATATTTTATTTATACAGGTTAGCACCGAACTTCAGGATTATTTATAAAATTATTGCTAGGGAGGAGTTGATAGTCTGTTTTCTAGCCATAGAGGGAGACCCTAAAACTTTGTACTTATTCCAGCTGTCGCCTTAACCTCCTCCCCAAGTAGGTCTAAAGATGAACTGATTGGTTCTGCCTTTGAAATGGGGAAAAACATCTCCAAGCAGAGGAAAATTATGAACTCTGAAATTAAAATGCAAGTGTCAGATGTATCTACAAACTAAATCAGAGTATTACAGGCTAGCTTCTTGATTTAAGATTTTTTAAAGGCTTTATATTCCTATCACATACAGTTTTGAAGACTCAGTATACTTCTTCAAAAAAAGAAGAACAGGAGTACTTGTGGCACCTTAGAGACTAACAAATTTATTAGAGCATAAGCTTTCGTGGACTACAGCCCACTTCTTCGGATGCATAAGTGGGCTGTAGTCCACGAAAGCTTATGCTCTAATGAATTTGTTAGTCTCTAAGGTGCCACAAGTACTCCTGTTCTTCTTTTTGTAAATAATGAAGTGTTATTCATACCTTCTTATAACAGAAAACCTACGGGTCACCAAATGAAATTAATAGGTAGCAGTTTTAGAACAAATAAAGGAAAATATTTCTTCACACAATGCACAGTCAACCTGTGGAACTCTTCATCAGAAGATGTTGTGAAGGCCAAGACTATAGCAGGATTTAAAAAAGAGCTAGATAAATTCATGGAGGATAGGTCCATCAATGGCTATTAGCCAGGATGGGCAGGAATGGTGTCCCTAGCCTCTGTTTTCCAACAGCTGGGAATGGGTGACGGGATGGATCACTTTATGAATCCCTGTTCTGTTCATTCCCTCTGTGCCACCTGGCACTGACCACTGTTGGAAGACAGGATACTGGATTAGATGGACCTTTGGTTTGACCCAGTAGGGCCGTTCTTATATTATTTTCTTATTGTTAGGGTTAGATAAACTATAGTGGTAAATTAGGGTTTAGCTTTAGGGGTAAAGGATAATATTAAGGAGGTTGATAGGGGAAATTAGGGTCAGTATTTAGGATAGAGATAGGAGTTTAATGTTCATTTTAGTGATTTGGTTAGAGTTAGAGTTGGTATGTTGGGTGAAGATTAGGGTTGGGGTGACATTTAGGTTCAGAGTTAGGTTTATGAGCAGGGTTGGGGTAAAGGGATTAGGTTATGATTATATGGAAGTTAGAGTTCAGGTTAAGGATAAAAGTTCAGCGTTAATATCAGGGTTAGGGGCTAGGTTTAGCATTAGCATTTGAGTTAGGGTTTAAGATTAAGGTTTAGCACTAAAGGTTGCTCACAATTTTAAAAGGAAACCAGGAAATGCAGGACCATAGTGGATCAGGCTCCATCTAGTCCAATACTGTTTCTCCAACAGTAGACAGTAGGAGATGCTTCAAAGGAAAGTACAAGAAACCCTGCTCTGGATGGATATAGGACAGGGATCGGCAATCTTTGGCACGCGGTTCGCCAGGGTAAGCACCCTGGCTGGCCGGGCCAATTTGTTTACCTGACGCATCCGCAGGTTCAGCCGATCGCGGCTTCCACTGACAGCGGTTCACCACTCCAGGCCAATGCGGGCTGCAGGAAGGGTGGCCAGCACATCCCGCATCCCGCACTGCTTCCCGCAGCCCCCATTGGCCTGGAGCAGTGAACTGCAGCCAGTGGGAGCCGCGGTCACCTGAACCTGCCGATGCCGCCGGTAAACAAACCTGCCCAGCCCGCCAGGGTGCTTACCCTGGCGAACCTCGTGCCAAAGGTTGCCGATCCCTGTGCTAAGCTATTGCAAAAGCAAAGACATACATTTTAAAGGCACTACATCCAAAGAAAAAATCTGTTTTTGCTTTTCTGTGTGTTGGGAAAAGAAACGGATACAGCTGTGGATATAGAGAGGGACAGATCTGCAGGATTATTAACCACCTTAATTATTAAAAGGATCATGCATTTGCCTCTCTCCTTCGTGGTTGTGATAAACCTTGGTTTAATTAAGTGTAGCTTCATTTGGCCAATTGATATATTCTATCAATTACCATTTTATAAACTGTATTTTTGTACGGTGATTAAGACATTCTGTTCTACATAGCTTTTGGTCTCTAGATGTGGAATCGTATATTAGAAAAGGTATAAAGTTAGGGTCAAAAATATAGATACAGACAATTGAAAAGTATGTTTCTTCCTCATAGTTAATAGCTCTCCATTTATCCTAAGTTTGAAGGCTTTTTACTTCTGATCTAAATAGATGTCAAAAACGAGGGGACAAAGTTTTCATTAACTTAAGTAAATTTGGGAATCGAACGAGCAATGTCCTCAATAAGGTTCAGTTGAGAGGTATATGTTAACTATAATATATTAGAGATATGTTACGCTGTTTCTATTCTACAAAGGGAATTTTTGCCAAGCTGGCTTCCGAGTGCCTAACTCTGTTAAGATGCTAAGAAAGTCCCATCCACAAATCAACATCTTTTTCCATTCACAGAACAGACCTATGGAAATTCGGTGACACGAACTGAAGGCAGCATTACTATCCCTGAAGGAAATCAGGTGCTTCTGAATTGCACCTATAAAACGTCTGGGTCTCCGGTGCAATTCTGGTACGTGCAGAATCCAGACGAAGCCCCTCGCTTCTTGCTGGCAGCGTATGAAGCAACAGACGAGGAGGAGAAAAAGCGCAGGAGAGGTTTTTCTGCTAAACACGAGAGAAATCCAGTATCCTTCCATTTAAATAAAAACTCCAGCGAAGTGAGCGACTCTGCTGTCTATTTCTGTGCCTTTAGGATCCTTTTTTAAATCCTAAACCTTACCCTCTCTTACATTTAAGGTGCAAATGACAATTCTGTCACACAGAGCGAAGTAGGGGGCGGTGTGGGAAGGGGAACCGGTGCTTCCGAGTTGTACCTATCAGTCAACTGACTACCCAACTCTATTCTGGTACGTGCGGTATGGGAACCAGGCACCCAGGATAATTCTGAGAGATGGTTCCGCTAACCCGGAGGAAGGCAATAGGAAAGATTTTTTTGCCGATCACAAGGCCCGAACCTCCCACCTAAGCAAGTTTTCCACCCAACTGAGCGATTCCGGTGTCTATTACTGCGCCATGAGCCCCACAATGAGTGAAATGCGCGCACTGGCAGCACAAAAGGCTCTTCACAAAGTTTGTCATCCCACTGCTCTTTAGAAACACAGGCGATCCCTGGCTAGATCAGCCAGGTTCAGAACAGTCTCCTCTTACTGACAGTGGGCAAACAATGACACGGAGGAACGCACAAACACCTCTAAAGCAGGATAATCTGACTCCATGGAAAATTTCTCCCATACTCATATTGGCTAAAAATTGGTATACACCTGAAAGATTTATAGTCAACCCAGATGTCTAGAAACCTTGTTAATGTAATGATGGAGATTCTCATTACCCTCAGACAATGGGAGACAATACAGTAGAACCTCGGAGTTAGGAATACCAGAGTTAAGAACTGACCAGTCAACCACACACCTCATTTGGAACCGGGTGTATACAATCAGGCAACAGCAAAGAGGGGGGGAAAGGCAAATACAGCACATTTTAGTATTAAACTTAAACTCCTAAAAAATAAAATAAATGGAAAGCAGCATTTTTCTTCTGCATAACAAAGCTCCAAAGTTGTATTAAGTCAATGTTCAATTATAAACTTTCGAAAGATCAATCATAAAGTTTTGTTCAGAGTAACCAACATTTCGAGTTATGAACAACCTCCATTTCAGAGGTTGTTCATAACTCTGAGAGTCTACTCTGTAGCCTGGACAGGGCACTGATCTGGGACTCAGGAGACTGCAGGTTGAATTCCTGGCTGAACCATTTCCCTGTTGGGTAACATTGCACAAGTCACATCACTGCCTTCTGTCTCAGTTTCCCGCTCTGTAAAATAAGCATAAAAATCACAGGCTGCCTTTGTAAAGCAGTTTGAAATCTCCAGATGAAAACATTATATAAGAGCTAAGCATCACCATCAGCACCATCGAGACGGGAATATAAAAATTAGAACAGAACAGAGGAAATACAACTAGAATAAAGTAGAAAACAATAATCCTTTTTTAATACTGCTAAAGACTTGACACCAATTACTTCTTGTAGCAACGAATTCCACAGGCTAACTGATGGCCATGTTCAGGCATTTCCATGAGCTAAAATAAGTAGGTTTGGCAGAATTAGATTTTTATATATAAAATAAATTAGATTTGACAATGAAAAAATGCTTAAAATGAACAGTGATATCATGACTCAGTTTTGACTCAGTTTATTTTTAAGCATTTATTTTCATTCTGTCAGATTTAATTTTGACAGTTGTGAAAAATTATGGATTTAAAATTTTTTTAGTGATTTAAATTTTCACAGTTGCAGGAGATTCTGGCAGAGTCAAACAAGTGGGGTATCAAGCAATAAAAAACGAGAACAGAGGAGGAGATTCAAAAAATAAATGTTTATAACCATTAAAAACATAAAAATTGTGATCACATGCCAAAATATTCAATATAAATATCCTTAAATCAAACTCTAATAATTTCTCAAGAACATACTATCTATCCCTTTCTTAACGATTCCCAACATTCTGTTCGGTTTTTTGACTGCACATTGAGTGGATGGTTTCAGAGAACTATCCACAATAACGCCAAGATCTCTTTCTTGAGTGGTAACAGCTAATATATGTATAAAATACATGTATGTATGGGTTCAGATTAATATTAAAATCAGATTTTTATTACCTTTGCACTGTCCTAAGCTATACAGACCACCTTTCCTTTCTTCTGGGATCTCTGTGCTGGGTCCGTACCCATGTCATCTCAGCACCGCATAAACATTACTGCATTTGTCCCACAGACACCACTGTCTGTGGTGCTGGGAACTGTCTTACTACCCCCATTTTATTATAAACGGGGAAAGGGGAAACGGAGGTACTGAGTGAGGTTTCTAGAAGGTATGTCTGGCGAGTTCACAAAGGAACTTGGGTGTGGTAAAGAAGAACATGCTTTTAGGTGCCTACAAAATCATTAGGATTTACAACACCCGAGTTGGGTGCCCAGGCTCCCTATACAATGAGCTGGGAGAGACAGACACCTCCGAATGGGATCTACTAAAGTCAGCAGGTTAGGCGGCTCCTCCAGCCAAGGGCAGAGTGGCCTGTGATAGGCACCTAGATCTGGGCTGTGGGGAAATGCCTCTCTCTGAGATTGTCACTGGCAAACCCTCTCTTGCCATTGAGCTGGGGGGTGGGGGATGGGAGGAAGGTGGAGATCCTTTGTAACTTTTGACCCCATATCTAGGGTACTCACTGGGCTATGGGATATTCTGATGGGGCGGGAGGCGGCGCAGGGGACTCCAGTGTTTTCTATTAAAGCTGTTCCACTGTAGATAAATAATTTGAAAAAGTCTATTGGAGCAGTTTTCTTTCAGTGTTTATTCACAGGGGAACAGCTCTTTCAGGCCAAGTTGAGGGAACCTCCGCACTCTCACAATATCCCATAGCCCAGCAGTTGGGATACTCATCTACAAGGTGGCAGATCCCCGTCTACCACCCCGCCCACTCCCCCTAGAGTGGACGTGGTGGTAGACTTGAACCACTGGTCTCCTGCATCCTAGGCGAGTACCCTAAAGACTGGGCTAAATGTAAAGAGGGAGGGGCTCCTCCTCTCTCCCAGCTTGTGTGTAAACGGCCTATGGGGGCCAATCCGATAGGCAAGGTCTTGGCACACTTGCTGGGATGCTCTTAGCAGGTGAGTTAGGTGCAGGGTCACCCCATCTTCCTCCAGCTTGGGAATCACTCGGGTTTAGGCCTCCATTTTTCTGTCATGGCAGTATGAATCCTCGGAGGCAAACACACAAAAAAACACAAAAACAAAACTTTTACTGGAAAAAAATTAGACATTAAGTGATTTTAGGCCACTACAGGGCTTGGGGGGAACTGACGGGGTTTTCTGAATCCCAGAAAGGCCTGATTCTGGGATTTAGGCACCTAGCTGCCACTTCGGGTGCCTGAATCCCTTTGTGAATCTATCCCTTTTGTGTCTTAAGATGGAGATAGGCGCCTAAAGGGGTTCAATAAGAGTTAAGCATCTAGGAGATTTTAAAATACCAGTAAGCCTCTATATTGCCTCATTAGGCACCTTAATACCTATAATAATAAGAGTCTAAATCACTTGCCCAAAAAGTCACCCAGGAAATTTTTCAGAGTAGCAGCCGGTTAGTCTGTATCAGCAAAAAGAAGGAGGAGTATGTGTGGCACCTTAGAGACGACATTTGTTAGTCCCTAAAGTACCACAAGTACTCCTCGTTCTTTTTTCCAGGAAATTTGTGGCAGACCAAGGAATCAAAGCCGGGTTACTTAGTATCTTTTAAGGGTAATTTTCAAAAACTCTTAAACCTCCCGTAATTCAGACATAAAACAATAGCCTCACTTTCAAAAATCCTCTGGAGAGAGACCCCCAGATAAAATATCCTATGAGAGACAGCAGATTTTCGCANCTACTCCAGCCCCCTGTGACGAGGGAGGACCAAATGTACATGGATTATCCTGGACAGGTGTTTGTCTAATCTGTTCTTTAAAAGAAACTATCCCCCCCCCATATTCTATTAATCTTCTCTAAAAGAAAATTTAGTTCCTGCACTTGGCCCTACTGTATATTCCTCTGTTTTTTATTATTAATGAAGTTTCTTTGGATTAAAATACATTTCTTATTGAAAAGACTGTAAGTCATAAATGGAAAATGTTAGAACAAGGGTTACTAATTTAGTTTAACTTTTCATAATATTTTGTCACTACTATAATTTCAGATAAATGAAAACTATATTCAGGAGCCCTCCACCAGAGTTATGACATATATCAGGCAACAAGTTTATCAAAACAAGTCTGGCACTTCTAGGGAAGAAAAGGACTCCATCTATAAACGTGTAACCGATAGGCCTGCACCGCTTCCCGCAGCCCCCATTGCCTTGGAGCGGCGAATCGCGGCCAGTGGGAGCGGCGATGACCGAACCTGCCCACGCCGAAGGTAAACAAGCCTGCCCGCCAGGGTGATTACCCTGACAAGCGGTGTGCCAAAGGTTGCCGATCCCTGTGCTAAAACGTGTTTACATCACCAACAAGGCGCGTGGCCGTGCATTGATTCACTCCCCCTGCCCCCATGAAATCCAATACAGCTGAGCCCAGTTTAATCCAAGCCAACTCTACTCAAATCAAGCCAACCTGGCTAAACCCTATATCCCGCTGAACCATCCCAACACAATCCAATCAAGTCAAACCCAAAGCAATGCAACCTAACCAATTCAATGAAATTCAATCCCAAATCCAACTCGGATGATTACAGCCCAAACCAACCGAATCCAAACCCATGGAAACTCAGTTCAACTCAATCCATTCCAAACCCCCCCCTCCCCGAAAAAACAAACAAACTCAAAGAAACCCAACCCAGTCGAATTCAACGCAACGCAATCCAAACAAAAGCACAGACAAAAGCCCCAAACAAATGAAACATTTTCCAAGCAAGACTGAAGCTCTTTGAAATATTTTAATGAACAGCAAAATGTTGCACTATCATTTCGCACTGAATGAGCTCCATGCGCGCCTCGGGTATAATTTATCCTCCAGGGGGTCTTTTGCGAAGTATTCAACTTGAATATTTAAATGTAACATTTGAAGATATTAAATATACATAATGATATATTTCTAAAATAATTTCGCTTCAGTGTTTTTGAAATATCCGATATTTCAGAAACACTGAAGCCAATTTCTTTTAGAAAAAAAAATCCGAGGGACTCCATACTCATTGTGCACAGGCGAACAAGAATCCTTGAGAAACTGGTTGTAGGGAAGTGGGGGCCTAGATTTCTCCGACATATAATTTACTCTATGTAGCACAAATCACTTATGTGTTTCCTACTTAATGTAAACACCTGCAAAGAGAGTCGCACTTATCAGCAAATCAAGACACGTTAAAGAAGGTCTGAGAAAGCCGTTCACAAACGGAACCAACCTCTCCTCGTTTCCTGTGGGTTAGGGAGGGATCTCACTTCCACATACGCCCTTAGTAGGCCAGTGGCTGAAGAAATGCGGCGAGATTAACACATTCAGGCAGGACGCTGTCTATTCAGGGCTGAAGGGTTCAGCGTAGAATTGAAACCTGAGCCGCTCTGCTTAACACAATGAGCAAACGTTTGATGTTCGGCCTTTTAATTTTCACTCTATATCCAGGTAGCTGGTCGTCGAGTTAAACTGATTACTCCCGAATCTCTCTCTCTTTCTCTTTTTACACACACACACACCTCCGCCTTCGCAGTGTGTGTGTGTGTCTCTCTCTCTCTCTGTCCCCATACTCCTCTCTCTCATTCTAGCTAATGTATAGAAGTGAGCACTCAGACTGCTGTATTTTCTCTCTCCATTTTTTGTTGCAGGTGCTGTGCTGGGTGACTCGGTCCAACCCAGGGAACCCCAGATGTCTGGAGTTGAAGGCGGCTCCGTGACCCTCAGCTGTTCTTATGAGTCTAGTTACACTGCTGGTGTCTATCTCTACTGCTACCGTCAGTTCCCGAATCGAGCCCCGCAGTACATCCTGCGGAGAGGAACGAAGGGAGCCAGATCTGGCAGTGTTACCGCAGACTTCGCCGAGGAGAGGTTTTCTTCCCACGCTGATGGCAACTCCACAGCTCTGAGCATCGCCGCCCTGGAGCTGGCAGACACAGCGGTGTATTACTGCGCCCTGCAGCGGGCACAGTGACAGAGCCTCACAGCAGAGCTGCACAAAAACCCTCCCCTTCCTTTCACCTTCCGGGGCTCGGCATGGAAGAGGGACCAGAGAGAGCGTCCCCATGACCCAGCATTCGCCCCCAGGGAGGGATGGAGCGCTGGGCCACAGCGCTGACAGACAGGTGCTGTCCTCCCTGTCAACATCTCGCTGATACATTATATATATATATACATAAATACATGTCAATGCATCGATGCCTTTCTGCCTTCCTCACGGCTCTTAAATCCCAGCCCAAATGTTTAATCGCAGCGGCGTCTGTCTCTGTCAGTAGCTGTGCAGCACCCAGAAGAATGGGTCACTGATGTCAGCTAAGGATAGACTTACCCCCAGGGCCCTGCGTCCTCCTCCTCATCCCCCTCACTAATCGCAGAACTTGGGCGTTTTACATAATTACTTAATAACAAAAAACTCGGAGATCCAAAAAGTCAAAACTATGTGACCATTAAGACATGATGTGGACATTTCATATGTCAAAGTAAACAAACTTAAATCAAACTCCAATAAGTTTCCAGTATTGTTCTTAACTGAGTTTTACAGCTAGGCAAAGGATTATCAGTGGAAATATTTTCTGTGTGTGTGTTGAAATCCCCATTTATTGACTTTTACTGCTAGAAATCGAATCCTCCCAAGCCTATATATAGGACATAAAGAGGATGCTCATCTCGTGGATTCATTTTGCAAAGCTTTATGACCGGCTGCTAGCCTGATGTCAACTCTCCGGCTTTTTCAGTCAGGCTTGGGACTGGCAGAGTTACAACCACTAAAACAAGCCACTAAGCAGGTGTTAAATGGAGAAGTCTAGGAAGATTTTTTTTTCTTAAGGAGGAACGAAACATTTTCCCCAAAACTCCTGTAACTAAGGAATGGATTATAGGAATAGTCTTTGAAATAATCTCTTCTGGAGATAAGTAACACAGAGATACACAGATTTTTAAGTTTGATCCCTTGGATAACAAGTGCTAGAGAATGTCTCCCAAGGACTCCCGCTCCAGACCCATAACTTATGATGGACCTAGAGAATCGGGAGAAATTCCGTGTGAAAATAATCCTTTCCCCCCACTCCAGAGAAATATCTGAATGGTTTCTGGAGGATACGTCCATCCATGGGTACTAGACAAGATGTTCAAGGATGCAACCCCATGCTCTTGGTGCCCCTAAATCTCTGACTGTCAGATTCTAGGACTGGACGACAGGGGACGGATCACTTGATGATTGCGCTGTTCTGTTCATTCCCTGTGAAGAACCTGGCATTGGCCACAGGATACTGGGCTTCATGGGCCATTGGCCACACCAGATCATTCTTATGTTTTCTTGTTCGTTTTTCAAATTTGCTTGCATAATTTATTATGTCCACTAGGGGGCGTTCCTGACTTTCTGGTAATTATATTTGACAGTGTATTTTATTTATTTAAGGTTTAATTGAATCTGGCAACTCCCTGGACAACATTTCTTTCCCAACTCTAAAGTCATAGAGAGGGTGAAGTCACAGAGAGGGCACTTTTACAGCAGACACATTCTTTTAATGCGCAAATCAGGAGAAAAAAACCCCTAATAACTCCATAAAGAGCCTAGTAAAAAGCAGGAGACTTTGAAGCTGCAAAATGGCCTTCTTCCTTGCTCTACGGACCTGCCTTCTACTTGTGAAGTCAGGTGAGATAAATGTTCATTTTTAGTGAATTTATTGCGTTTCTTAAGAGCTACAGCAGTCCTGCTATAACAGGCTCGGTTTTTCAAAGAAGCCTAGGGAATTAGGAACCCAGTTTCCTAACCACCTTTTGAAAATCCCACGTAATTATTTAAAAAGAAACGAGGTTATCTGAACCGGAAAACAGTATGGGTTTATGGAACCAACTTTCCTTTCCTTTCCTGATACTTTAAAATGGAAACCAGTTTCTACATAGGATCATCAGAAGCTACAAACAAACCTTTTTTGAAAGGTGCAGCGGGCGGAAGAGCCACCAAACAGAGATGGTTTCCCATAGAAATTATTACCAAACACCCCTCCCCTCCCCTAGTTTCCTCTCGGTTTTTCAGGGAGGCACGTGGGTCGGTTTATAACATTCAGCCAACAATCCCCTTGCTTCGCTATTGTGTTTTCACCGACTCTTTGTGACTCAAAGCAGAGTCTGCTAAACAAAGGCCATGCGTTTTGTTCTAAGCCTTTTTATACTCACTCTGTATCCAGGTAATGGAGCTGTTCGCTTTGCTCATGCAGCCTGGCTCACTGCTAATTAAACCCCCTCTCTCCTCCCAAAACCAGGACCAGTCCACCAGCGTTCTCCATTCCTTTGCAGCACTTTCTCCATTTCAATCTATCTGCTGTTTTATATATATCCCCCACTGGCTGCCTACTTGTAGTCCCTTTTCCCCTTCCACGCTCCCTCTCTCGGTTCGGCACTGCGCTTGTCTGTAACCGGTACATTGCATTCATTTATTTCTTGTCGCAGGTGCTGCGCTGGGTGATTCGGTCCAGTCCAAGGAACCCCACGTGTCTGGAGTGGAAGGAGGTTCAGTAACGTTCAGCTGTTCCTACAATACCACCGATTTTTCGGGCGTCTATCTCTACTGGTACCGACAGTCTCTTAACCGGGCCCCGCAGTACATTCTGCGGAGAGGGACGAAGGTCTACGCTACTTATAGCGAAAATGCAGATTTCGCCCAGGAGAGGTTTTCTTCCCAGGCTGATGACAGCTCCACAGTTCTGACAATCACAGCCCTGGAGCTGACAGACACCGCGGTGTATTTCTGCGCCTTGCAGCGGGCACAGTGACAAAGCCACGGAGCAGAGCTGTACAAAAACCCTCCCTTCCTTCCCATTCACCCGCCCTGCACTGGAGAGAGATCAGAGACGGGCGTCCCCGAAGCCCCGCAGTCTACCCCCAGTCACAGGTACAGATACAGCTCTGCTCTAGGTGACAGGAAATTACAGGCAGCGATGTCCCAACCCCACATCTTGCTCGCTCGCAGGAAGGGGTCAGGCTGAGGAATATGGTTAAATTCTGTTTCACCCATAGAGACTTGGGCAAATGACTAGGGGCGAGATTTTATAGAATCATAGAATACCAGGGTTGGAAGGGACCTCAGGAGGTCATCTAGTCTAACCCCCTGCTGAAAGCAGGACCTAATCCCAACTAAATCATCCCAGCCAGGGCTTTGTCAAGCCTGATCTTAAAAACCTCTAAAGAAGGAGATTCCAGCACCTCCCTAGGTAACCCATTCCAGTGCCTCACCACGCTCCTAGTGAAAATGTTTGTCCTAATATCCAATCTAAACCTCCCCCACTGCAACTTGAGACCATTACTCCTTGTTCTATCATCTGGTACCACTGAGAACAGTCTAGATCCATCCCCTTTGGAGCCCCCTTTCAGGTAGTTGAAAGCAGCTATCAAATCCCCCCTCATTCTTCTTTTCTGCAGACTAAACAATCCCAGTTCCCTCAGCCTCTCCTCATAAGTCATGTGCTCCAGCCCCCTAATCATTTTTGTTGCCCTCCGCTGGACTCTTTCCAATTTTTCCACATCCTCCTTGTAGTGTGGGGCCCAAAACTGGACACAGTACTGGAGGTGAGGCCTCACCAATGTCGAATAGAGGGGAACGATCACGTCCCTTGATCTGCTGGCAATGCCCTTACTTATACAGCCCAAAATGCCGTTAGCCTTCTTGGCAACAGGGGCACACTGTTGACTCATATCCAGCTTCTGGTCCATGGTAACCCCTAGGTCCTTTTCTGCAGAACTGCTGCCTAGTCACTCGGTCTCTAGTCTGTAACAATGAATGGGATTCTTCTGTCCTAAGTGCAGGACTCTGCACTTGTCCTTGTTGAACCTCATCAGGTTTCTTTTGGCCCAATCCTCTAATTTGTCTAAATCCCTCTGTATCCTATCCCTACCCTCCAGCATATCTACCACTCCTCCCAGTTTTGTGTCATCTGCAAACTTGCTGAGAGTGCAGTCCACGCCATCCTCCAGATCATTAATGAAGATATTGAACAAAACCGGCCCCAGGACCGACCCTTGGGGCACTCCGCTTGAAACCGGCTGCCAACTAGACATGGAGCCGTTGCTCACTACCCGTTGATCCCAATGATCTAACCAGCTTTCTAGCCACCTTATAGTCCATTCATCCAGCCCATACTTCTTTAACTTGCTGGCAAGAATACTGTGGGAGACTGTATCAAAAGCTTTGCTAAAGTCAAGGAATAACACATCCACTGCTTTCCCCTCATCCACAGAGCCAGTTATCTCCTCATAGAAGGCAATTAGGTTAGTCAGGCACGACTTCCCCTTGGTGAATCCAAGCTGACTGTTCCTGATCACTTTCCTCTCCTCTAAGTGCTTCAGAATTGATTCCTTGAGGACCTGCTCCATGATTTTTCCAGGGACTGAGATGAGGCTGACTGGCCTGTAGTTCCCCGGATCTTCCTTCTTCCCTTTTTTAAAGATGGGCACTACATTAGCCTTTTTCCAGTCATCCGGGACCTCCCCTGATCGCCATGAGTTTTCAAAGATAATGGCCAATGGCTCTGCAATCACATCCGCCAACTCCTTTAGCACCCTCGGATGCAGCGCATCCGGCCCCATGGACTTGTGCTCGGCCAATTTTTCTAAATAGTCCCGAACCACTTCTTTCTCCACAGAGGGCTGCTGACCTTCTCCCCATACTGTGCTGCCCAGTGCAGCAGTCTGGGAGCTGACCTTGTTCGTGAAGACAGAGGCAAAAAAATCATTGAGTACATTAGCTTTTTCCACATCCTCTGTCACTAGGTTGCCTCCCTCATTCAGTAAGGGGCCCACACTTTCTTTGACTTTCTTCTTGTTGCTAACATACCTGAAGAAAACCTTCTTGTTACTCTTAATATCTCTTGCTAGCTAACTCCAAGTGTGATTTGGCCTTCCTGATTTCACTCCTGCATGCCTGAGCAATATTTTTATACTCCTCCCTAGTCATNTCTTCCTTGCTCTACGGACCTGCCTTCTACTTGTGAAGTCAGGTGAGATAAATGTTCATTTTTATTGAAATTATTGCGTTTCTTAAGAGCTACAGCAGTCCTGCTATAACAGGCTCGGTTTTTCAAAGAAGCCTATGGAATTAGGAACCCAGTTTCCTAACCACCTTTTGAAAATCCCACGTAATTATTTAAAAATAAACTAGGTTACCTGAACCAGAAAACAGTATGGGTTTATGGAAACAATTTTCCTTTCCTTATACTTTAAAATGGAAACCAATCTCTACATAAGATCATCAGAAGCTACAAACAGACCTTTTTTGAAAGGTGCAGCGGGCGGAAGAGCCACTAAACAGAGACGATTTCCCATAGAAATCATTAGCAAAAACCCCTCCCCTCTCCTAGTTTCCTCTTAGTTTTTCAGGGAGGCACGTGGGTCGGTTTATAACATTCAGCCAACAATCCCCTTGCGTCGCTATTGTGTTTTCACCGCCTCTTTGTGACTCAAAGCAGAGTCTGCTAAACAAAGGCCATGCGTTTTGTTCTAACATGTTTTATATTCACTCTGTGTCCAGGTAATGGAGCTGTTCGCGTTGCTCATGCAGCCTGGCTCCCTGCTAATTAAACCCCATCTCTCTCTCCTCCCAAAACATTTAGTATTCTTTCTACACATCGGGATGGTTCTTTCCTGCAACCTCAATAAGGATTCTTTAAAATACAGCCAGCTCTCCTGGACTCCTTTCCCCCTCATGTTATTCTCCCAGGGGATCCTGCCCATCAGTTCCCTGAGGGAGTCAAAGTCTGCTTTCCTGAAATCCAGGGTCCATATTCTGCTGCTCTCCTTTCTTCCTTGTGTCAGGATTCTGAACTCGACCATCTCATGGTCACTGCCTCCCAAGTTCCCGTCCACTTTTCTTCCCCTACTAATTCTTCCCGTTTTGTGAGCAGCAGGTCTAGAAGAGCTCTGCCCCTAGTTGGTTCCTCCAGCACTTGCACCAGGAAATTGTTCCCTACACTTTCCAAAAACTTCCTGGATTGTCTATGCACCACTGTATTGCTCTCCCAGCAGATATCAGGATGATTAAAGTCTCCCATGAGAACCAGGGCCTGCGACCTAGTAACTTGTGCTAGTTGCCGGAAGCAAGCCTCGTCCACCTCATCCCCCTGGTCTGGTGGTCTGTAGCAGACTCCCACCACGGCATCACCCTTGTTTCTCACACTTCTAAACTTAATCCAGAGACTTTCAGGTTTTTCTGCAGTTTCATACCAGAGCTCTGAGCAGTCACACTCCTCTCTTACATACAATGCAACTCCCCCACCTTTTCTGCCCTGCCTGTCCTTCCTGAACAGTTTATATCCATCCATGACAGTACTCCAGTCATGTGAGTTATCCCACCAAGTCTCTGTTATTCCAATGACATCATAGTTCCTTGACTGTGCCAGGACTTCCAGATCTCCCTGCTTGTTTCCCAGGCTTCTTGCATTTGTGTATAGGCACTTAAGATAACTCACTGATTGTCCTGCTTTCTCAATATGAGACAGGAGTACTCCCCTCTTGCACTCTTCTGCTCCTGCTTCCTCCTGGTATCCCATTTCCCCACTTACCTCAGGGCTTTGGTCTCCTTCCCCCGGTGAACCTAGTTTAAAGCCCTCCTCACTAGGTTAGCCAACCTGCTTGCAAAGATGTTCTTCCCTCTCTTCATTAGGTGGAGCCCATCTCTGCCTAGCACTCCTCCTTCTTGGAACACCATCCCATGGTCAAAGAATCCAAAGCCTTCTCTCTGACACCACCTGCGTAGCCATTCGTTGACTTCCACAATTCGACGGTCTCTACCCAGGCCTTTTCCCTGCACAGGGAGGATGGATGAGAACACCACTTGCACCTCAAACTCCTTTATCCTTCTTCCCAGAGCCACGTAGTCTGCAGTGATCCACTCAAGGTCATTCTTGGCAGTATCATTGGTGCCCATATGGAGAAGCAGGAAGGGGTAGTGATCCGAGGGCTTGATGAGTCTCGGCAGTCTCTCCGTCACATCATGAATCCTAGCTCCTGGCAATCAGCAGACCTTTCAGTTTTCTCAGTCGGGGTGGCAGATAGATGACTCAGTCCCCCTGAGGAGGGAGTCCCCGACCACAACCACCCTCCTCCTTTTCTTGTGAGCGGTGGTCGTGGAACCCCCATCCCTAGGACAGTGCATCTCATGCCTTCCAATCGGTGGAGTCTCCTTCTGCTCCCTTCCCTCAGATGTATCATCTACTCCACTCTCCACATTAGTACCTGTGGAGAGAACATTAAAACGGTTGCTCACCTGTATCTCCATTGCTGGTACATGGACGCTCCTTTTCCTTCTTCTGTAGGTCACATGCTGCCAATTTTCTTCACCATCCCTCAGTCCCCTCTGCGCAACCTGCTCCGATTGTTCAGAATGTTGTGCCTGTAGAAGCATATCCAGACGTCTGTCCAGGAAATCTTCATTTTCCCTTATGCAATGCAGAGTCGACACTCGTTTCTCCAGGCCTCGAACCTTCTCTTCTAATATGGAGACCAGCTTGCACTTCGTACAGACAAAGTCGCTTCTGTCCTGTGGAAGAAAGACAAACATGGCACAGCCTGTGCAGGTTACAACAAAGGTATTTAGGGGCTTAAACATGCAGAGAGGCACCTAGGGATGGATTTTAAGAAGGTATTTAAGTGCCTACTGGGATTTTCAAAGGTAGCTAGGTGCTTAACACCCATTGAAATCAATGAGATTGAGACACCTACGTGCTTTTGAAAAAATCTCACTAGATGCCTAAATAGCTTTAAGATCTGCCCCCAGTGCAGTGGCTCACCACCTTTCCAGACTACTTCACTCCTTTCAGGAATCTGATTTCCTTTGCACATCCCAAGTTTCACTTCACTTAAAACAAACAGATTTAAAAATACAAAAATTGCACACCCAGACTATTACTGAAAAAAATGCTTTCTTTCCCATTTTGTCTGCAGGACGTTTTAATTTGTACTAAATCAGCTAGTTCTTTTGATGTAGCCTGTTGTAAAACAAGGCAAATGTCTAGATGAGATGATGTACCCTTTGGAAGACCTCTATGCACCTCTGGTTGAGAACCACTGCCCTTGTGGGTTTTTTGAAAGCACCTAGGGCAATTTTTTAAGCACGTTAAGAAGCAGACAATTGCTATCTACGACATTAGGCATCCAAATACCACTAAAATCTTCTCGTTGGTGGGAATTTCAAGAGTGACTCACCAGTTTATATGCCTAACTCCCCTTGGCTTTCTTTTGGAGTGCCTGAGTGCTATAGTCAGCTATAACAATACCATATAATCAACCATCACAAGCACTTAAAAAAATCCCTTCTGTCCCAACACTCAGGAAATCACCTAAGCATAAAAACATAAGAAAGGCCATAGTGGGTCAGACCAAAGGTCCATCTAGCCTAGTAGCCTGTCTTCTGTGTTATCAGTGTCCAGTGCCAGGTGCCCCAGAGGGAATGAACAGAACAGGTAATCTTCAAGTGGTCCATCCCCTGTCACCCATTCCCAGCTTCTGTAAAAAAAGAGGCTAGGGACACCATCCATGCCCATCCTGGCTAATAGCGATTGATGGACCTATACTCCATGAATGTATCTAGTTCTTTTTTGAACCCTGTTATGGTTTTGGCCTTCACAACATCCTCTGGCAAGGAGTTCCACAGGTTGACTGTGTGTTGTATGAAGATATACTTCCTTTTATTTGTTTTAAATCTGCTGCCCTATTGATATCATTTGGTGACCCCTATTTCTTGTGTTATGAGAAGTAGTAAACAACAATTCTCTCTCCTCACCAGTCATGATTTCGTAAACTTCTATCATATCTTCCCTAAGCCGTTTCTTTTCCAAGCTGAAAAGTCCCAAGCCTATTTATCTCTCCTCATAGGGAAGCTGTTTCATATCCCTAATAATTTTTGTTGCTGTTTTCTGAACCTTTTTGCAATTCCAATATATCTTTTTTTCAGATGGGAGCAACCACATCTGTACGCAGTATTCAAGATGTGGGCTTACCATGGATTTGTATAGAGGCAATATGATATTTTCTGTCCTATTATCTATCCCTTTCTTAATGATTCCCAACATTCTGTTTGGTTTTTTGACTGCCGCTGCACGTTTTGTGGAAGTTTTCAGACAACTATCCACAATGATTCCAAGATCTCTTTAGACCCCATCATTTTATATCTATAGTTGGGATTATGCTTTCCAAATACTTTGCAATTATCAACATTAAATTTCATCTGCCAAAGCAGATGTTTAAGTCGCAGGGAGTGACTAATGGTCCTTTCCTGCATGAAGGTCATTGATCATCAGTTGCACAGCAGGCACTTATTAATGACAATTAAAATTACCTGCCAAAAACACAGCAGCAATAATTCATTAAATAATAATATAGTATAATAATTAATGGAGATATCCCATCTCCTAGAACTGGAAGGGACCTTGAAAGGTCATCGAGTCCAGCCCCCTGCCTTCACTAGCAGGACCAAGTACTGCTGGTACGTTTTTGGGCAGTGACGCTCCTTTTATAATTCAGTGTTTGCACAGTGCCTAGCACAATAGAGTCCTGGTCTAAGACTAGGTCTTCTAGGGGCACCTGGAATACACTTAGTGTCCAGCGCCTAACATAATGAGGTCCTGGTCCGGGACAGGGGCTGTTGTGCTAATAATCACTCATAATCATGAGTTTAAGCAGGCAAGTTCTATGTGGAGAAGAATAGTGAGAAGATGATTGATAGCTTCTTTATAAACAAACCTTTTCCCCAAAGCCCGTAATTCAGGACTGGCTGATAGGAATAATCTGTTTAAACCAGAAAGGGGTCTCTCTGCTTAAGCTAAGCACCCAGGGCCGGCTTCAGGCACCAGCTTACCAAGCAGGTGCTTGGGGCGTCCACTCCAGAGAGGGGCGGCAGGTGAGGCAATTCGGCGGACGGTCCCTCACTCCTGCTCAGAGCGAAGGACCTTCTGTCGAATTGCCGCCGCAGATCGCGATCGCGGCTTTTTTGTTTGTTTGTTTTTCTTTTTGTTTGGCTGGTTGGGGTGGCGAAAACCCTGGAGCCGGCCCTGTAAGAACCGCATCTACAAACAGAGATTTTAAGGGCAGAAGGGAGCACTGTGACCATGTAGTCTGATCTCCTTCATAACACCGGGAAGAGAATATCACCCAACGATTCCTACTTGCAGCCCATACTTCGTGGTTGAAGTAGAGCAGCATGAGAAATTCCATTTAACAATAAGACATTTTAGTCTCAGAAAGGTTTCTGAAGTGGCTTTCTTGCTGGCTTTTGATATTTTCTTGCATGGTTTCTTACAGCCACTAGTGGGCGCCCCTGACTTACACATAGTGATGTTTCACATTTCGTTAGATATTTCGTTCCATAACAATATTTGAGTCAAACTGACTGACAGAAGTTCCCTTGTGACTTCAGCATCATAGGACAGGCGTGGAAGAGATGAGGTGGCCTCAGAAAGAGCAGATCTAACATTTAAAGCCGGAATTAACATTTAAAGAAATTAAAGGAAGAATTATTTTATAATTAAATAAGACTCCTTTAAAAAAAAGGATAAATTTATGCTGCAAAATGCTTTACTACTTGGCTTTACTGCTCTATCTTCTGCTTGTTTACTCAGGTGAGAAATGTTTACTTTGACTGAATTTAGTATTTATGTTACTTAAAAGCTACAGAACTCCTGTTATTACAGGGTAGGTTTTCAAAAGACTCTAAGAGAGTTGGGCACCTAGCTTCCTTATAGGCACACAATACTTATTAACAGCACAGAATATTTTAACCAGTATAACAAACTTCATCCAGTTTTTCTGAAAGAAGACTTTGTCCTCCTTGGAAAACAAATCTTGGTTTAACAACGGAAACCAGTTTGTATATAAACGAGTACTCAAATTATAGACATATAGTACAAAGAAAAAGGAAAAAGAAAGTTCTTTAATGACCTTTTATTCCCGTTACAGGCTTTGTTCAAGGTGATGCTGTGTTTCAGTCTCTTCCGGAGGTGACAGTCTCAGAGGGACACGATGTATTATTACCGTGTAATTTCACCACCATTTCTAACACCCCGAATCTCTTCTGGTACCGCCAGTATCCGAACCAACCACCCCAGATTATACTGACAGCCTATAAATCTCCTGCTGAGAAGAACACGTTCACCGCTGGAAAGTTCTCAACCGTTTTGATCGACGATAATAAGACGGTTCCCTTGAAGATCGGGGCTGTGTCGCTGCAAGACAGAGCCGTGTATCACTGTGCTCTGAGACCCACACTGGGGCAGAGCTGCATCTCCGGCGAGACAAGAACTGATCATGGGTGCTCAAGCACACTGATGTTGTCAGAAGCTGTTTTTCTTCCCGACCCTTTTTTAATGATACGTCTCTTCCAAGTTGTGACCGGTAGTTCTGGGAGGGAGGGGTACCCTGAGATTGCTCAGTAGGGGTAAACTGCAAAGAATGGGGAGGATGATCCCCCAAACTGGACATCATTACTAATTCTTTGAGCCTCCAAACCAGCAACAAAACAGCTTCTACAATACCTACCAAGCCAAAACCACAGTTCCCTTAATACAATCCAGTTTTGGGCTCCTACTCAGGCAGCCACGTCAAATATGGTGGGGATTGATTGCTGAAAGTCTCCTTCATCATGTAAAAAGTCCTACCAATCCCAAATCGGGATTGGACACATTACCCACCAGGTCAATGAATATTTCATATCCTACCCAAATACACACTTACTGCCAGTTCTTACTGACTAAAGTAAAATGTATTTTAAAAAGAAAAGAGTATTGGTTTAAAAGATCATTATACATACAGACATGAATAAAAATCTTAGGTCAGTTTCATAGTAGAGACGGTGACCTTTAGAGTTGCAAAGAGTTCTTTCTGAATTGGCTCCATAGGTTATAGTGCAATATCCAAGTCAGGGTGATTCAGACTGGAGCTGGACACCTTAGTCTTGCGACTGATGAAGTTTAGGCAAATATGAGATGACAGGATTAGGGCCCAATAGGTCATTTGATAGTTCTCTGGCAGACTCTTGACAACAAGTATTCCTTGCGTGAAGAAGCACAGTGGCTTGGAAGAAAAACTTCCTATTTCCTATGTGTGCATGGGTATCTAATCAGCATAAGGTAATTATCCCTTAAGCATCGACTCATAGACTTAGACTTTAAGGTCAGAAGGGACCATTATGATCATCTAGTTCAGGGATTGGCAACCTTTGGCGAGCGACTGGCCAGGGTAAGCACCCTGATGGGCCGGGCCGGGCCGGTTTGTTTACCTTCCGCACAGCAGGTTCGGCCGATCGCGGCTCCCACTGGCCGTGGTTTGCGTGGGGGCTGCGGGAACAGCACAGCACTAGGGATGTGCTGGCCGCGGCTTCCCGCCGCCCCCATTGGCCTGGAGCCGTGAACAACCTACTAGGTGCTTAACTCTTTCTAGCCCAGCATCACGCAAGTTCAGTTCCTTCTGGTCTTCCCATGTCTGGGAGGATCTTTCCGTTTCTGTCCCTGTTAGTATGATACCCACCATCCTGTGCAAACCGAGCCCGATGCATTATCACAATTATATTCATGTGAACTCACATATGCAAGAATTTACAAACTTTCAATGAAAATATTTGTTGTCAGTAAAACAAATCCCTCCCCCCTTGGAAAATTGATGTAAAGCACTTCAGCTCCCCTGAAATCAACATCCACCCACCCAGCTCTCTCTTTCCGTCCTCCAGCTTTTCTGTTCGCTCAGCTTCTTATACAAGTATGTGATGTCTATTGCATAGAGATAGTCACAGCTACGAACAAACCAACCTTTTTGATGAAAGAGCCAGCAGAGACATTTCTTCACATAGAAATCATTAGCATACACCACTTCCCTCCCCTAGTTTCCTCTGGGTTTGGGGTCAGATCCGCCCCTCTGGACTTTTTCAGGGAGGCACGTGGGTCGGTCAGCCAACAATCGCCTTGCTTCGCTGTTGTGTTTTCATCGACTCTTTGTGACTCTGAGAGCAAAGTCCGCTAAACAAACGCCATGCGTTTTGTTCTAACCCTTTTTATACTCACTCTAGGTCCAGGTAATGGAGCTGTTAGCTTTGTTCATGGAGCCTGGTTCACTGCTAATTAAACCCTTTCTTTCTCCTCTCAAAAGCA
Source organism: Trachemys scripta elegans (assembly GCF_013100865.1). NCBI lineage: Eukaryota > Metazoa > Chordata > Testudines > Emydidae > Trachemys > Trachemys scripta. The sequence goes on from NW_023260517.1 coordinate 412,117, forward strand.
GAACCAATCCACCAGCTGTCTTCGTTTCTTCTCAGAGCCCCTTCCCTTTCAGTCTTCCTATCTACATACCTAGTTTTATTCCTCCCCTTCCACAGTCTCTTTCTCTCGGTTGGGCACTCAGCTCATATGGCACTGATCGTATATTGTGTTTATTTCTTGTCGCAGGTGCTACGCTGGGTGATTCGGTCCAGTCCAAGAAACCCCACGTGTCTGGAGTGGAAGGAGGCTCGGTGACATTCAGCTGTTCCTACAATACCACCGATTCTAGGGGCGTCTATCTCTATTGGTACCGACAGTCTCCTAACCGAGCTCCGCAGTACATTCTGCGGAGAGGGACGAAGCTGTAAGCGTCTGACAGCGAAAATGCGTATTTCGCCCAAGAGAGGTTTTCTTCCCAGGCTGACGGAAGGGCTACAATCCTGAACATCACAGCCCTGGAGCTGGCAGACACAGCGGTGTATCTCTGCGCCTTGCAGCGGGCACAGTGACAGAGCCACGGAGCAGAGCTGTACAAAAACCCTCCCTTCCTTCCCATTCACCGGCCCTGCCTTGGAGAGAGACCAGAGACGGGCGTCCCCGAAGCCCCGCAGTCTCCCCCAGGCACAGGTACAGATACAGCTCTGCTCTGGGTGACAGCCAATTACAGACAGGGGCTGTCCCAGCCCCACATCCTGCTCGCTCGCAAGCAAACTTCGGGATGAGGAATATGGTTAAATTCTGGTTCCCCCACAGACTTGGGCAAATGACTAGGGGCGAGATTTTAAAGGCTTTAGCTGCTTAAAGATGCAGAGAGGCAGCTAGGGCTGGATTTTAAGAAGGTATTTAAGTGCATCCTGAGATTTTCAAAAGTACCTAAGATGCCTAACACCCATTGAAATCAATGAGAGTTAGACACCTGGGTGCTTTGGAAAAATCTGACTTAGCTAGTGCTTTTGATGTAGCCTGTTCTTAAACTAGGCAAATGTCTAGATGAGTTGATGTAGCCCCTGGAAGACCTCTACGTACCCCTGGTTGAGAACCACTAGTGTAATTTTTAAAGGCACCTATGGTCAGATTTTTAAAGGTGCTTAAGCACTTTAAGGAGCAGACGGTTGCTATATACGTGTTTAGGCATCTAAATATCACTAAAATTCTGCTCGTTGGTGGGACTTTCCAGAGTGATTGGCTGGTTAGGTGCCTAATTCCCCTTGGCTTCCCATTGGAGTGCCTAAGTGCTATAGGGAGATATAACAATAAAGCCATCACAAACACGTAGAAGTCCTTTCTGGCCCTGTAACCAGGAACTCATCTAAGTCGCTGGTTAAGTCTCAGAGTGACTAATGATGCTTTCCTAAACAAAGGTCACTGATAATTAACTGCACAGCAGGCACTTACGTAATGATGATTACAATTACCTGCCCAAAACCAATAATTCATCCAGACCGCTTAGAGGTCTTTAGTGCAGTGATCCTTTTTAAATTCTGTGTTTGTACAGCGCCTGGCGTAATGAAGTCTTGCCCTAAGACCAGGACTCTTAGAATGAGTTTAATGGATAGTGCCTAGTATAATGGGTTCTTGGTCCGGGACAGGGGCTGTTGTGTCAATAATCAATCATGATCATGAGCTCAGAGCACGCAAGTTCTATGTGGAGAAGAATAGTGAGAAGATGGTTGATAGCTTCTTTACAAACAAACCTTTTCCCGGAAGCCCGTCAATCAGCACTGGCTGGTAGGAATCATCTCCGTTACAAGGGGAAAGGGGTCTCTCTCTCTCTCTCTGCCTGAGCTAAGCGCCATATCGACCAACACACAGATTTTAACGGCAGAAGGGAGCACTGTGGTCATGGAGTCTGATCTCCTTCATAACACCGGGGAGAGAATATCACCCAACGATTCCTACTTGCAGCACATACTTTGTGGTTCAACTGGAGCAGCATGAGAAATTCCATTTAACAATAGAACTTTTTTGGTCTCAAAAAGGTTTCTGAAATGTTTTTCTTGTTGGCTTTTGATATTTTCTTGCATGGTTTCTTACAGCCACTAGTGGGCGCCCCTGACTTTCACATAGTGATGTTTCACATTACATTAGATATTTCGTTCTATAACAATATCTGAGTCAAACTGACTGACAGAAGTTTCCTTGTGATTGTGACTTCAGCACCATCGGACAGGCGTGGAAGAGAGGAGGTGGCCTCAGAAAGAGCAGATCTAACATTTTAAGCCGGAATTAACATTTAAACAAATTAAAGGAAGAATTGTTTTATAATTAACTAAAGACTCCTAAAAAAAAAGATAAATGTATGCTGCAAAATGCTTTACTACTTGGCTTTACCGCTCTACTTTCTGCTTGTTTACTCAGGTGAGAAATGTTTACTTTGACTGAATTTAGTATTTATGTTACTTAAAAACTACAGAATTCCTATTATGTCAGGGTAGGATTTCAAAAGCCTCTAAGAGAGTTGGGCATCCAGCTTCCTCATGGGCACACAATACTTAATAACAACATAGAATATTTTTACCAGTACCGGCTCTGGCTTTTTTGCCGACCGGCCGGAAAGCAGGGGGGAGGGCTGCGAGCCCAGCCGGGGCTCCGCTCTCCCCGGCGGCCAGAGCGCCGGGGGGAGGGCGGAGTGCCCGCCGCTGCTCCGCTCTCCCCGGAGCCGGAGCGCCGCGCAGCTCCCCTCCAGGTGCCGCCCCAAGCACAAGTTTGGTGGGCTGGTGCCTCGAGCCGGCCCTGATTTTTACGAGAACAAATTTCACCCAATATTTCTGGGGAAAAGCTTTGTCCTCCTGCAAAACAAAGCTCGGTTCAACAGTGGTAACCAGTCTGTATACAAACTATTCTTGAAATTACAGACATATAGTAGAAAGGAAAAGGAAAAAGAAAGTTCTTTAATGGCCTTTTATTCCCTTTACCGGCTTTGTTCAAGGTGATTCTGTGTTTCAGTCTCCTCTGGAGGTGACAGTTTCAGAGGGACACGATGTATTATTACAGTGTAATTTCACCACCATGTCTAGCAGCCTGAATCTCTTCTGGTACCTCCAGTATCCGAACCAACCACCCCAGCATATACTGACAGCCAGGGCCAACACACAACATTTTGCACCTGAGTCGGGAAGCTCAAATGACACCCCCATTCCCCTTGCTTGGGCCAAAACTTTGAAAGGTCTCAATGCTGCCTTCTTCCTGTTCTACTCCTCTCAGGCTACAGCTCCGCTACCTGCCCCAATAAAGGAAAATTAAGGGCTTAAAATGCCTGGTTCAAAAATTTTAAGTAACACTTAACTTTCAAACTCCTGAACAGCGAATGTAACTTTACACTGGTATTTTTATCTGTTTGAATAAGCAAAGTGGTGTTTTCTGTGCCTTCTTGGTTGCGAAGATTTGAACTGCTTCCTGAAGGTCAGCATGTGATGGTGCACCCCATAAGGCTTTATGGAAATATGCTTATGAATGTGTCTATGGCATAACTGGAATATGTTTTATGCTACTGTCATAACTATAAAGGGAAGGGTAACAGCTGTCCTGTGTACAGTAGTATAAAATCCCTCCTGGCCAGAAACTCCAAAATCCTTTTCCCTGTAAAGGGTTAAGAAGCTCAGGTAACCTGGATGGCATCTGACCCAAAGGACCAATAAGGGGATAAGATACTTTCAAATCTTGGGGGTGGGGGAAGGCTTTTGTTTGTGCTCTTTGTTTGGGTTGTTTGTTCGCTCTTGGGACTAAGAGGGACCAGACATCAATCCAGGTTCTCCCCATCTTTCTAAACAAGTCTCTCATATTTCAAACTTATAAGTAAAAAGCCAGGCAAGGCATCTTAGTTTTACTTTGTTTCCTCAACTTGTAAATGTACCTTCTCCTGTTCTTCTTTTTGCGGATACAGACTAACACGGCTGCTACTCTGAAACCTTTTACTAGAGTGTTTATCTTTGTTTGCTGTACTTTAAACCTAAGACTAGAGGGGAGTCCTCTGAGCTCTTTAAGTTTGATTACCCTGTAAAGTTGTTTTCCATATTGATTTTACAGAGATGATTTTTACCTTTTTCTTTAATTAAAAACCTTCTTTTTAAGAACCTGGTTAATTTTTCCTTGTTTTAGATCCCAGGGGGGTTGGAACTGTATTCACCTGGAATTGGTGGGAGGAAGGAGGGAATGGTTAATTTCTCCTTGTTTTAAGATCCAAGGGGTTTGGATCTGTTTTCACCAGGGAATTGGTGAAGGTCTCTCAAGGCCTCCCAGGAAGGGAATCCATTGGGATGGTGGCAGCGGACCAAAGCTAAGCTGGTAGTTAAGCTTAGAAGTTTTCATGCAGGACCCTACATTTGTACCCTAAAGTTCAAAGTGGAAATACAGCCTTGACATGGTGGCAGAGGTGGGATCATTTTAAACCCAAAAACCAGTAAGATTTTTTTTTCCTTCTAGATGCTTGGAAAGCAGAGCTGAAGGTAGATGCATATCTTATCTCTCCTTGCCTGAAGGCAGAGGTGTTAAGTTTTTTTTAACAAGGTCCTTTGTTAAGAGAAGTGTTCAATTAATGAGCAAACAAACGACTGGTAAAAGGAATTTACAAGCTGAATTGTTTTTTTTTTCTTTTTTACATCCTCGGGAGTAGCTAGTTAGAAAGTCTCTGTTAACTCAGCAGCAGCCAGAGCTGAAAGCTTCCCAGTTTTAGTCAACTGCAGAGGGGGTGACCCAGCACAAAAAAACAGAAAAATGACTACCAAAGAAGTAGCTAAAAAAATAGAACTGGCGAAACTAGAAGCAGAAGAAAATGAAAGAAAACATCAAAGACTGCTTCAATTAACAAAACTCAAGACAGAGCAGAGAGCAAGAAAAGAGAAAGCCAAAAAGGAGCCCCATGAAAAAGAGATGGAGCTGAAAAAAGCCAAAGAGGAGGCTCACAAGAGAACAATGGAGCTAAAAAAAAAAAAGATGGAGGAAAGAGAAAAAGAAAGGAAGCATGAACTGGAAGTAGCAAAGGCTAAGCAGGATGCACCAGCCAATCCTAACAACCCCCCTCCAGGTACCACTTCCCATCCCAGAAAATTCCCCACCTACAAGGCAGGCGATGATACTGAGGCCTTCTTAGAAAATTTTGAAAGGGCCTGCCTTGAATACAGCATCATTCCAAACCAGTACATGGTAGAGCTGAGGCCGCAGCTCAGTGGACCCTTAGCAGAGGTGGCGGCTGAAATGCCTAAGGAACACATGAACAGTTATGAACTTTTTTAAAAAAAGGCCAAAATCAGAATGGGGCTAACACCTGAGCATGCCTGTCGGTGGTTCAGAGCCCTAAAGTGGAAACCCGATGTGTCATTTACCCGACATGCCTACCATATTGGGAAAAATTGGGATGCCTGGATATCAGGAGCAAATGTTAAATCTACGGAAGAGTTGCCCTTCCTAATGCAAATGGAGCAGTTTTTAGAGGGTGTTCCTGAGGAAATAGAAAGGTACATCCTAGATGGGAAGCCCAAAACTGTAACTGAGGTGGGGGAGATTGGAGCCAAATGGGTGGAGGTGGCAGAAAAGAAAAAAACTAGTAGCAGTTGGAGCGAATATCAGAAGGGGCAAGCCGAAACAAAACCTTACCACCAGGGACAACCCAAGGCCCCACCCACATCCCAAGGGAAACCCCAGACGCCTTCTCACCCCACCACACCAGTCTCCACCAACCAACATCGTCCCAGCGATACCTTAGCAGGGCGATGTTTTAAATGTAATGAACTGGGACATATAAAGGCTCACTGCCCAAGAACCCCAACCGATTACAGTTCATTACACCCCAATCACACCAAAGATCCCCAGACCCAGATGCTTCTCTCATACCCTCGGAGCGAAGGGAAACCTTGAGAGTGGGCAGAAAGAAGGTTATCGCTTGGAGGGACACTGGGGCACAAGTGTCAACTATCCACCTATCCCTAGTGGACCCCAAACTCATCAACCCGGAGGCTCCAGTGACAATTCAGCCCTTTGTGTCACAGTCTATAACCTTGCCTACAGCCACGTTGCATGTCCAGTACAAGGGCTGGTCAGCAATGTGGACTTTTGCAGTCTATAACAATTATCCCATTCCCATGCTGCTGGGGGAAGACTTGCCCAACCATGTGAAGCTAGCCAAGAGGGTGGGAATAGTCACCCGCAGCCAGGCTAAGCAAGCTTTCACCCCCATCCCTGTTGCTGAGCCGTCCACCAGGGCCCCGTCTGTGTTACCAGAGACCCAAACAAAAGTGGTGGAACCGGATCCCCTGCCAACGACTGCAACAGCCGTAGTGGATCCAATCCCAAAGACCCAGCCAAAGCCAGTCCCAGAACTGGAACTGGCAACACAACCAGCACCAGAACCATTGCCAGCACTGAGTCCAGCGCTTGCAAACCCGTCTACAACTCCAATGCCAGAGGGCACCAGCGAGCCTGACCTGGCAGAAAAAGCAGATAACCCTACCCAAGAGGCTCAGCCAGAGCCTGAGATACCACATNGTCAAAAGGCCTTTAACCAGCTTAAGGCAACACTCATGTCTGACCCTGTGCTAAGGGCCCCAGACTTTAACAAACCGTTCCTAGTAACCTCAGATGCGTCCAAGCAAGGCGTGGGAGCAGTTTTAATGCAAAAAGGACCGGATCAAAAATTCCATTCTGTCGTGTTTCTCAGCAAGAAACTGTCTAAAAGGGAAAGCCACTGGTCAATCAGCAAAAAGGAATGCTACGCCATTGTGTACGCGCTGGAGAAGCTACGCCCATATGTTTGGGAACGGCGTTTCCAACTACAAACAGACAATGCTGCACTACAGTGGCTTCATACCGCCAAGGAAAATAACAAAAAACTTCTTCGGTGAAGTTTAGCTCTCCAAAATTTTGATTTTAAAATACAACACATTTTGGAAGCTTCTAACAAAGTGGCTAATGTACTCTCCTGGAAAAGTTTCCCAGAGTTAACTGGTTAACAATTGTTCTTGGAATGAAACATATTGTTAGTTTTTATATAATCAGCAGTATGTCTAAAGGTACATGTGTCTTATTAAATCTGTTTTCTCCTAGAACTCCAGGAAGAAATCACAGCCAGTATGGAACCGAATGTCCAACACTATCTGTGATTTAGGGGGGCGTGTCATAACTATAAAGGGAAGGGTAACAGCTGTCCTGTGTACAGTACTATAAAATCCCTCCTGGCCAGAAACTCCAAAATCCTTTTCCCTGTAAAGGGTTAAGAAGCTCAGGTAACCTGGCTGGCATCTGACCCAAAGGACCAATAAGGGGACAAGATACTTTCAAATCTTTGGTGGGGGGTGGAAGGCTTTTGTTTGTGCTCTTTGTTTGGGTTGTTTGTTCGCTCTTGGGACTAAGAGGGACCAGACATCAATCCAGGTTCTCCCCATCTTTCTAAACAAGTCTCTCATATTTCAAACTTGTAAGTAAAAAGCCAGGCAAGGCGTCTTAGTTTTACTTTGTTTTCTCAACTTGTAAATGTACCTTTTACTAGAGTGTTTATCTTTGTTTGCTGTACTTTAAACCTAAGACTAGAGGGGAGTCCTCTGAGCTCTTTAAGTTTGATTACCCTGTAAAGTTATTTTCCATACTGATTTTACAGAGATGATTTTTACCTTTTTCTTTAATTAAAAACCTTCTTTTTAAGAACCTGATTAATTTTTCCTTGTTTTAGATCCAAGGGGGTTTGATCTGTATTCACCAGGAGTTGGTGGGAGGAAGGAGGGGGAATGGTTAATTTCTCCTTGTTTTAGATCCCACGGGGGTTGGAACTGTATTCACCCGGAGTTGGTGGGAGGAAGGAGGGGAATGGTTAATTTCTCCTTGTTTTAAGATCCAAGGGGTTTGGATCTGTATTCACCAGGGAATTGGTGAAGGTCTCTCAAGGCTTCCCAGGAAGGGAATCCATTGGGATGGTGGCAGCGGACCAAAGCTAAGCTGGTAGTTAAGCTTAGAAGTTTTCATGCAGGCCCCTACATTTGTACCCTAAAGTTCAAAGTGGGAATACAGCCTTGACAGCTACATATCCCATGTAACGCATCTATGTAAAGGTTATGATCTACTGAATCTATTCATCCTATTTATATGCATGTGTCCTTGTTGTATTCGAAGTTATGAATATTGGCTGTGTAAGTGTTTGATTTTAAATAGCCTTAGTAAAGCATTTGGGCAACTTCTTTAGAAAGGAATGTGCAAGTTAAGTGCCCAGTCAAGAAGCACTTAATGGACAATGGATCTTGGAAGGCTCCAATCCACATAAGAAGTCTACATGAGGACGTTTAAGGTAGAATGTGAACCATGGCTGCTACCTGTAAGTTTTGGAGTCACAGGGGGCTGCCCATAAAAAAGTCCTGAAGTTAAGAAACAGAGAAATACAGGCCCAAATTAAGGCCCAGAAGCATGAACTAGCTGTTACGGAGTTAAAGAAACAAACCCTTCCAGCTGCTGGCTCCACTTCCCCAAAAGTCCACAAATGAGAGAAACTGTGTCTACAGTATGATGAATCCAGTGATATTGCCAAATATTTCATCACCTTTGAAAGACTGTGCACCCTCCATGCAATTCCTGAAGATCAAAAGATAACCACATTGATAACAAAATTGACTGGCAGAGCTCTGGACATATTCAATAAGACGCCTATTAATAATGCTTCAAACTATGGTACATTTAAGGAACTGGTTTTGAAAAAGTTTCAGATTACACCTGAAACCTACAGGGTTAAATTCAGGAGTCTTAAGAGGGGATCTGGATTGAGTAATGTGGCTTAGGTAAATGAAATAAAAAAAATGGTAAATAGTGGGTAAGGGGGAAGGCATTACAAGCTTGGAAGGAATGCATGATTTGGTTGCTCAGGAACAATTCCTAAATATGTGCAGTAATTACAAAAAACAGTATTTGTGGGACAAAAAGGTAAATGCAGTGGGTAAATTAGCTGGGTATGCAGACTCTTATGAGCAAGCACAAGCTGCAATTAACCATAAAACACTAGCAGAGGGGTACAGGTTTCGGGAAAAGCAGAATCACCGTTTTACCCCTGGGAAAAAGGAGACTGGGCGTTCACCTCCCCATTTCCCTGTTACTCGTCCCAAATCTCCTGTACCAGTAGAGGAGCCCAAAAGGTGTAGGGGAGCACCACCCTCTCCTTTGGGAACAGAGAGTGGGGTATCCAAGAGAATCTTCCCAATCCAAAGCACCGCATTGAAAGATGTTGTTCTTGCTATGCTTGTAAAAAATAAAACTGTCTCGTCAAGGGAGAAGGAAAAAAAATCTCTGCATGGGTAAATCTTCACAAGGGAGTGGGTTCCAGCCTAGAGAAATTCCAGAGGGAGAGGCTGAGGGCAGGCATGGGTGCATGGATTTTCTCACCAAATCCTCAAACACATGGCTGTATTAAAAGCCACCCCCAAAGAGGCAAAAGACTCTGCATCAGATTGCCTACCAGGGAGCACAAAGAAATGGGAAAATGCAGTAGACACTAAACAAGCTAAATTGTGTGAACAAAGACTGTCCACCATAGATTTGCTGTTAATCTTGTGTCTTTTACTACTTCATCTATTGGTCAAGACAAAGGAGTTAATACTAGTGGTAAACCCTTTAAAGATGTGGGACATAACTGATTTGTGAAAAAAAAACTGTTGGACATGCTAGGGATGGTAACAAGAGAGTGCCACAAGCATGTTACTTTTCAGCCTATACCTGTAAACAGACTGAAAGCTTGGCACAGCAGCAAAAGCATAACACGCCCATGCTAATGTGTAGAAGGGGAAATTGAGGCACACTGCCTCATGGCATTGGTGGNTTTCTGTGCCTTCTTGGTTGCAAAGATTTGAACTGCTTCCTGAAGGTCCGCATGTGATGGTGCACCCCATAAGTCTTTATGGAAATATGCTTATGAATGTATCTATGGCATAACTGGAATATATTTTATGCTACATATGCCATGTAACATATCTCTGTAAAGATTATGATATACTGAATCTATTCATCCTATTTGTATGCATGTGTCCTTGTTGTATTCGAAGTTATGAATATTGGCTGTGTAAGTGTTTGATTTTAAATAGCCTTAGTAAAGCATTTGGGCAACTTCTTCAGAAAGGAATGTGCAAGTTAAGTGCCCAATCAAGAAGCACTTAATGGACAATGGATCTTGGAAGGTTCCAATCCACATAAGAAGTTTACATGAGGACGTTCAAGGTAGCATGTGAACCATGGCTCCTACCTGTAAGTTTTGGAGTCACAGGGGGCTGCCCATAAAAAAGCCCTGAAGATAAGAAACAGAGAAATACAGGCCCAAATTAAGGCCCAGAAGCATGAACTGGCTGCTATGGAGTAAAAGAAACAAACCCTTCCAGCTGCTGGCTCCACTTCCCCAAAAATCCACAAATGGGAGCGACTGTGTCTACAGTATGATGAATCCAGTGATATTGCCAAATATTTCATCACCTTTGAGAGACTGTGCACCCTCCACACAATTCCTGAAGATCAAAAGATAACCACATTGATAACAAAATTGACTGGCAGAGCTCTGCACATATTCAATAAGATGCGTATTAATAATGCTTCAAACTATGGTACATTTAAGGAACTGGTTTTGAAAAAGGTTCAGATTACACCTGAAACCTACAGAGTTAAATTCATGAGTCTTAAGAGGGGCTCTGGATTGAGTAATGTGGCTTAGGTAAATAAAATTAAGAAAATGGTAAATAGTGGGTAAGAGGGAAAGGCATTACTAGCTTGGAAGGAATGCATGATTTGGATGCTCAGGAACAATTCCTAAATATGTGCAGTAATTACAAAAAACAGTATATGTGGGACAAAAAGGTAAATGCAGTGGGTAAATGAGCTGGGTATGCAGACTCTTATGAGCAAGCACAAACTGCAATTAACCATAAAACACTAGCAGAGGGGTACAGGGTTCGGGAAAAGCAGAATCACCATTTTACCCCTGGGAAAAAGGAGGCTGGGTGTTCACCTCCTCTGTTACTCGTCCCAAATCTCCTGTACCAGTAGAGGAGCCCAAAAGGTGTAGGGGAGCACCAGACCCTCCAGCTAACCTTTTGGGAACAGAGAGTGGGGTATCCAAGAGAATCTTACCAATCCAAAGCACCCCATTGAAAGATGCTGTTCTTGCTATGCTTGTAAAAAATAAAACTGTCTCGTCAAGGGACAAGGAAAAAAATCTCTGCATGGGTAAATCTTCACAAGGGAGTGGGTTCCAGCCTAGAGAAATTCCAGAGGGAGAGGCTGAGGGCAGGCACGGGTGCAGTACACCCTTTTCTCGCCAAAGCCTCAAACACATGGCTGTATTAAAAGCCACCCCCAAAGAGGCAAAATACTCTGCATCAGATTGCCTACCAGGGGGCACAAAGAAATGGGAAAATGCAGTAGACACTAAACAAGCTAAATCATGTTACATAACTGATTTGTGGAAAAAAAAACGGTTGGAAATGCTAGGGATGGTAACAAGAGAGTGCCACAAGCATGTTACTTTTCAGCCTATACCTGTAAACAGACTGAAAGCTTGGCACAGCAGCAAAAGCATAACACGCCCATGCTAATGTGTAGAAGGGGAAATTGAGGCACACTGCCTCATGGCATTGGTGGCTAAATGCCAAGACACCTACCCTTTAAGAAATATTGCTGTCTGCATTCTGCTAGCAATACTACACCCCAACCTGTTTTCAGGCATCCGGGGACCAGGAACCCCAAAACTTGCTAGAACACTTATAAATAACATCATATCGTTTAAAGGTACTGAAAGGGAGTGTGACCAAAGACAAACAAGGATTTTACATGCATTGCCTCCGCCGTGGACAATGTCTAAGTCTCTGGCAGTAAATTCAGGAGGAGGGTGTGACGGTGCCCCCCATAATGCTTTATGGAAATATGCTTATGAATATATATATGACATAACTGGAATATATTTTATGCTACATATGCCATGTAACACATCTATGTAAAGGTTATGATCTACCGAATCTATTCATCCTTGTTGTATTCCCATGTGATTTCAGAACTCCACCCTGTAGCTGAAATTCTACACAGGGGGAAGGAGGGGTGTCCACCCACAAGAGAAAGTCTACTTAACCCCCTGGGAGACCCCTCCATTTTGTCTTCAGCTGGCTCAAGAGATAGCCTCTCCACCCCCAAAGGATACTTGAAAGAAACTGGAACAAAGGACAGTAACTACAGGGGGTGTGAGTGATTGCTGGACCCAGACTAGAAGAAGACTTGTCAGAGACCTTCTAGTGAGAGAGGTGTGTGTGTGTGTGTGTGTGTGTGTGTGTGTGAGAGAGAGGGTAAGCTTATTTGCTTGTGTGTAGAGTCTTTCGTTATTGTTAATACATTTTCTTGGCAATGTTTTTACGTTAAGAATAAAACGTGCTTGCTTAGAAAAAAGCGCTGTGATAACTTAAAACTGTGGAAAATTACCTTAGAAGAGAAAGCAAAGCAGAGGTGCTGGCCTCTTTGGGCAGTCTGCCTAACTGGGGACAGGTGTAGGCAGGGAGCTGTGCAGCATGGAAATACCCTGATCAGGAGAGAGACACACACACTTTTCTCTCTAAGAAAGCTAACAGCTGTGGGGCCAGAAGCCGGAGGGGGGTGCTTGGAACATGGAGGGGGAATATAGGTGCAGTTGCCCAGAACTGTGACCAGTGGACCATCCTTCCTCTCTTAGAAGTATAGTCTGAGACCCACAAAATGACCTGAGAGCTTTAGGCACTACAGTCCCACTGAAGATTTTTATCAGGCAAGTTTTAAAAGATGACTGTAAACCATGGCTAGAGGAATGTTATAAGAAGTGCTACATTATCCATTTCATCCAAGCCCCTTAGCTCTGAAATGGCTTTCAGGAAACATCTATAGGCTGCATACACTGCTTCTCTGAGAAGACGCCATCCATGAGACAGGCCACCAGAAAATAAGTTATTTCTCCCCATTAGTGGGCTGAGAATGCTTTTCTTGCTCCCCCTCCACTTTTCTACTAGAGGGCGCTCCAGAGCAACATATCCCATACTATTTTCTTGGTTTATTCTATTACTTTAGTCCCAGGTGGTGACAGGAAGGCCACGCACAGGTCACAGAAAGAGCAGGTTCCATGTTTATAATAGCAACGGTTAAATGAGAACGCAGCAGGCAGAAATCCTTTGTAAGTAATTGGTGAAGAGAATCTAAAGTTACAAAATGCCCTGCTTGATTCTCCGTCTCCATCTTATTCTGCTGCTGTCAGGTGAGAGCCATTTTCATTGTGAAGCAGATGTATAAATACTTCAGAACCTCAACTATTGTGATATTTGGCAAGTAAAATGCAATCTCTAAAAAACCCAGAAAATATATGGGTATTTTATGTAATTATTTTGGCAAACACTGGAATTGTATTAAAAAAAAATCACATTTTCGCTCATCAGATGTGCCTTGAATGATAGATAAATATTACAGAAAAAAAGGATGCATAAATAACGTGTTTCAAGATCTTTCCCCCCTTTGCAGGTATTGTTGAAAGTTTTTCTGTGTCCCAGTCACCTCCGGAGCTGAGAATCTCCGCTGGACACAATGCTACATTGCAGTGTAACTTCTCCACGACAGATAGAAACCGCTATCTGTTTTGGTACCGTCAGTATCCGAGCCAGCCTCCCCAGCATGTATTGACTGCTTTCAGGTCTGGTGTTGAGAACAAGTTTGCCTTCGGGAAATTCTCAGCAGTTTTGTATTTGGAGGATAAGGATTATTTTATTAATAATATGCGTCTGACCTTGGATATTGAAGAGGTGTCTCTCCAGGACTCCTCCGTGAACTACTGTGTTATCAGATCCCACTACGGAGTAGGGCAATATCTGTATCTGTACAAATAGTTAAAGATTGCTCAGAGCACATAGTGTGGAAGGCACTGTGTTTTTCTGCTTGACAACTTCTTTGTCGAAGTTTAGTTCCATTCAGGCTTCACACCCTGGCTGGATCATATATATTTCGACTGTAAATTTTTGCTCTTTTTATTTACATTAAGATATTTTTGCCATTTGAATGATTGAAGCCCTTAAATGCTTTAAGGAGTGTGCAATGGTATTTTCACTTTCAGTCATATCTCTTCTCGCTATCACGTCATGTGTTGCTCATTGTTTACTACTGTACGTGCTCCCAGATTCTTGGACCCAATCCAGGAAACCACGTAGGCACCTGCTTTAGTCTTGCGGAAGTAAATGGGCTACACACACATTGCTAAAACAAATAAACGTGTTTAAGGGCTTCACAGGGTCAGGATTTTAGTTTAAAACGCTTAAGATATAAATGATTATTACATATTTTCAGTCTCTATCCCTGTATAATATTATACCACCAAGCGCCTCTTAACCAAGCATGACTACTTATCCTCAGTGATATTTACGAGAGTAGTTACATGCCGAAATTTGCAATGTTTTAATACCATATTTGCTGCCTTTGCAAAAAATTTCCTTGAGAACTTGGTTACCAAATTTTCTGAATTTGAAAACACCTGCTAATTAACACGGGGTCAGATTCTGGTCTCTTTTACAGCAATGGAAGCCTGCGACAACTCGAGTGGTTCAGATCCTCATCTAATGAAAGGCATGGCAGTTCTAGCAAAGCCAATGTCTGTCTGTCTGTCTGTGAGTAGGATGTGGGCAGGCAGCCCAAGGGTTAGAGCCGGAGTCAGCATCCAGAAGACAGAGCCAAGGGGCAAAGCCAAAGCGAGGCATGGAGCTGAGGGCCAGGGTAGGATTACCTGCAAGTGAGGCCAGGTGGAGTCCAAGGCAGGAGCGGGGCTGGAACAAGCCAGCCCAGAAGCTAGAGTAGCAGCCGTGGCAAATGATTTGGGCAACTCCTGAACTGCCGCTGCTGCTGGGCTTAAGAGCTGGTCTGCGGACTCTTCCAGCCAATCAGGCTGTGTAGTCTATGAGGCAGCCTCTGCAGGCCAGCTGTGCTCCTTAGGATTCCCAGCTACGGGGTCTGCTGCAAGTCCTGATTCTTGGGCGTTTCTTTCTTTCTTTCTTTCTTTCTTTCTTTCTTTCTTTCTTTCTTTCTTTCTTTCTTTCTTTCTCAGTTACCTATTAACGAGAAAACAAAGCGCTGACTAAATGCACCTGAAGTCACCAGAAAACGCAATCTCTTTCCTATACTCTGACAATTACCAACAAAAATACAATAAAAAAATCAAGACATTTTTTCTAGAAGTGGGATGAGATCCCCAGATGGATTACGAGAAGGAAGTAAGCATCAAGCATGATGTTACAGTCAGCCACAAACCCCAGCGCCCTTTGCTTCCTGGGAAGCTGTGTGTTCACATCCGCCCCAGAGAGAAGTTTGGCAGAATCTGGGTCAGGTTTCAACACTCGAGGCGCTTTCTGCAGAGCGTGGAGGTTTGAACACCTCTCAGTGGAACTACCGGGGGCCACTTATCTCAAACAATGAACCAGGGTTTGCTTCTGAGCCTATTCCTAGGTAATTGTTGTTTTAGCTTTGTTCGGGCAACTTGTCTCACTGCCTGTGAATCCGTCTCATACCAAGTTGCAGCCTTAATTATCTTCCTACCAGCTGTCTCTTTCTTTCCCTCACTCCGCCTTTCTCTGTCTAACGATCTCCGTTAATCTGCTCTCTCTCTCTCTCTCAAAAGAGTGCACTCAGACTATCTATCTATCTCTCCCTCCCCATACACCCCCTCTATCTGTCTACACATCCCCTCCATCTAGCGCCATCCACACTCCCCCCATCTAGCTGGTGTATTTTGTTTTGTGGCAGGTGCTGTGTCGGGCAATTCAATCCAATCCATTGAACCCGACGTGTCTGTCATAGAAGGAGACGCTGTGACCCTCAGCTGTTCCTACAGCACCAGCTATAGCAGTGTCTCTCTCCAATGGTACCGCCAAAACCCCAGCCAAGCCCCGCAGTACGTTCTCCAGAGAGGAGCGAAGGGAAGCACAATCAGTGACCACGCAGAGTTTGCCCGGAAGAGATTCACATCTGAGACTAACGCCACTGCTACAGTTCTGATCATCACAGGCCTGGGGCTGGCAGACGGAGCTGTGTATTACTGTGCCTTGAATGAGACACAGTGAGAAAGACCCCGGAGACAGCTGCACAAAAACCCTCCCACATCCCTCACGTGCATTCTTCGCCGTCTGTCTTGGGTGTTGAGTTTGAAAAATCTTTGACGCAGGAGTTGTCTCTCACTGGGTGTCTGTGCAGCTCCCTGCCTGATGGGGCCAACCCAGATCTCAGTTTTATCCTCTAGGTGCCATCACCATGAACATCAATTTCCAACTGTGTGCTAGGAAATACTTGGTCTCAGCATTTTAATAGGATTTCGGGGTTTGAATACCAGATTCCCATTAAAAATGAACAGGGGCTGATATAATAGATTGACAGATTTTAAAAACCAGAAGGCACCTATCTGCTCGAGTCTGACTCCTGCGTAGCACAGCTCAGAGAACGTCATCTCACAATTCCTGCTTTCAGGAGAACATTTTCAAAAATGTCTTTTGAACAGAATTCCAAGCGCTGCTCCAGGAGCGCTTCGATGTGTGAATGTGGTCGCGCGCCAGCGCTGGGAGCAAACTTGCTGCGCTCGAAGATGTGTGTGTGATTTTTCACATCTACACTGGCAAAGTTACAATGCCGGCAGTTTCCAATCCATTCCCACAGATGGAAAGGGAAGACAGAGCGTGCAGTACAAAAAACATTGAAAGATGGCGCCAAAAGCAGATGGGAGCAAAGGGGCTGCTGGGATGCGAAGTGATGCATGACGGGGCATTAGGACAGGACCCAGGATGCCCCGCACTCCCTCCCTCTTCCCACAGGTCTTAGCAGCAGCAGAAGAAGAGATGCTCTGTGGTATAGCTGCCCAGAATGCACCGCTCCCAATGTCGCTGCAAGTGTGGCCACACAGTTGGGCTGGCAGCTGACAGTGTGAACACACAGCAGCACTTTCCCTGCAGTGCTCTCTGAGAGGCGCTGTTACTCCCGGCACGTTACATTTGCAAATGTAGACTGAGAGCACATCTACACTGGCAAAGCTACAGCACCAGCAGTTACAGCACCGTTCAGAGAGCGCCGAAGGAAAACCGCTGTAGTGTGTTCACACTTTTAAAAAATAAATAAATAAATAATGGAGATATCCTATTGCCTAGAACTGGAAGGGACCTTCAAAGTTCATCGAGTCCACCCCCTGCCTTCACTAGTAGAACCAAGTACTGATTTTGCCCCAGACCCTAAGTGGCCCCCTTAAGGATTGAACTCACAACCCTGGGTTTAGCAGTGAGTTATTTCTCCCCCACCTTGCGGCACTTGTGGTGCTATTTGGAGCGGTGCACTCTGGGCAGCTATCCCACAAAGCACCTCGTTCTCTTCTGCTGCTAAGACTTGTGGGAAGGCAGACGATGCTGAGGGGCATCCTGGGTCAAGTCCCAATGCCCCGTGATGCATTGCTTTGCATCTCAGCAATCTCTGTGCTTCCTTCCACATTTGGCGTCATCTTTCAACAGTTTGTGTACTGCGCGCCCTGCCCTGCTCCTTTCGGGCTGCAGGAATGGATCCCAAACTGCTGATCTCGCCACACGTAGTAGATATGACACGAGATTGCTTGAGGCATTTATGGAGGTGCTGACCACAATGGAACACCACTTTTTGGCTCGGGAAACAAGCATTGAATGGTTGGATCACATCGCCATGCATGTCTGGGATGACAAACAGTGGCTGCAGTTATCACTTGTCTCATCATTAGTAGTAGGCTGAGTATTTTGAAATATTGGGATAGGGATTGTGATAGTGTGTCCCACAGTGCTATGTATATGAGAAGTAGAATAGAAATTTGGAGTAGTGACACTACTACTGAGGCCTTTATATATAAATATATTGTAATTAGTTACTACCCAGTACTGTCCATTCATGTAATAGGTTACCCTTACTGCTAGTTGTCACCCTCTGGTTAGCTTCACTGCGCAGGAAATAGAAGTGGCCAGCTTCTCTGTTCCACTGGATGCACGGCTCTGCGATACACTAGTAGTTGACATAGATCCAGTTGTTTCTTATGGATGCTGTCTTCCAGATAACCTACTGAATGGACAGTAACCAATTTATCAAATAGTGCTGTGTCAGGATGTAGTATTGGTACCCAGACACTGAACAAGATTGCTTTGAATAACGTGTGCCTTAGTTAGGATGCAGTGTCGCTGACCCAAATTATGACTGGTACTAACAGGCAATTTGTTTACCCAATTTGTAGTTACTATGTAACTTTTTGTTTGTTTACCGCATTGTTTTTTTCTTGCCTTCACGTTGTTTGCTGCCATTTGTTTGTTGATTTTTACCTGTGTGTTGGTTAAACAGTTTAGCAAGGTTATGCACATTGTAAATGTTGTACAGCAATAATACAATACAGCAATAAGACAACAGTACAACAATAATACAGTAGTACAGCAATAATACAGTTGTTTTTACATAGTAACCAAGTTGAAATTAAATGATGGCTTATTCTGGTCCAGCTAGTGGTTTTTAGCTGATTGTTAACTTAATTGTCCATATATGGTAGATAGAGGTGTATTTAACCAGTCTCTTATTTATAAAGCACTTCATTTTTCTGTTCTTGATGCTTGGGGGTTTCTTCACTTTATACTGATATCATGTGGTGTCTTCAGGGTGTGATATTTTTTGGTGTCTTTGGTCTGTGGGATGCNTATACTTCAACTATGATTTTAAAATAGTGTGGTACCACATATACATACATTTTAAAAGGGTATAAAATTGACTTTTGTTGCAACAAAATAAAAAATAATAAAAAAATAGTTACGTGACCCACACAACGTACAACACAAGACAACACACATGACATACAGGACAAACTTACAATTAACAACAAATGGCGCCAGAATTCTATTCATAACTGTAAAAAGTAAGGCAAAAAAATAAAAAATAAAAAGGGTTATATTTGAATAAACAAATTATTACCTTATTTAAAACTTGTTACATAAATTGTTAAAAATATATTAATGGTTGCCAGATATATTGTATTAATTTGGTAACAAGGAATTTTGCATTACTTTATATTTAACATTATTTTAAAACTCTGATATATGGAAATAAGAAAAGCCCATGTTTCAAATATTAGTGAGTGGTTAGGATTAGAAGCAGAGTGTGCATTTCTGTTGCTTGGCAACCATATCTTCAAGAAAGTTAGGAATAATTCCAGCTATTGCATTTCTGAAGGGTTAAAATACTTAATTTACTGGATTTATTTAAAGTAAAGTTTTTTACCTTGTTTTCTTTTTTGTTTCTTGTTTTATTTTGTTTTCAATTGCTTTATCTTTTGGAGGGTTCTGTAAAAACTATAACTTTTAACTTTTAAAATAAAGAGAGAGAGAGAGCAGAATTGAGGAGAGGCGGGGGAAAGGGGGGGGTGAAGAGCAACCCAGGAAGGTAGCTAGACTTGAGCCAAGAGAGATTAACTCTATCAAAATATTTGAAGGTACAGGCAGCAGCAGCAAGTTTAGCAAACTAAAAAAAAAAAACATATAAAGGACAAAACTTAACCGGTATGTAAAAATATTTGAGAAAGAAGGTTCTATTTTCAGATATGCGCGCGGAGTGTGGTTTCGTGGGTCAAAGCAGTTGGGAACCTGCACAGTTAGGAACCGCGCCCCTGTTTTTTATCTTGGCTTTGAGAGGAGAATGGAGGTAGTTACTGTCGCGGAGTATTGGGGGACTCAGGGCCCTGCACCCCCGGCCTCCTGCGATCCATCATGACTCTCAGCCAGCCAGTAAAGCAGAAGGTTTATTTGGATGACAGGAATACAGTCCAAGACAGGTCTTGCAGGCACAGACAACAGGGCCCCCCTCAGTTAGGTCCATCTTGGGGTCCCAGGGCATCCCAGCCCCCGTTGGGAGGTCAGAGCAATCTCTCCCTCCCAGCCATCTCACCACCCAGCTTCCAAGACTCTGCCTTCAGCGACCCCTCCCACCGCCTTTGTTCAGTTTCCCAGGCCAAGGTGTCACCTGGCCTCCAACCCCTTCCTGAGTTCTCATGTTACACGCTCAGGTATTCGCCTTCGGGCAGACTCCCATCCCCCAATGCAGACTATCCTAGCCACACTCCCCTGTCAGCATTCACAGACCACAGTAAGAACAGGCCCAGTTCGTCACAGTTACCTGCTCTTGTAAAACCTGAATTTGTTCCCCCAATGTCTGTTGCTTTTGTGTGCATGCCAAATGGATGGCAGGAGTGCCCTTTTTTGCTGCAGTTAACTGGTTTTGGGCAACTCCATGTGTTAATGCATCAATTCTAGATGTTAACCCACTTAATTTTGGTTTTTTATTTTGAAATTCTTTTTTATTTACCCTGCGATCGAGTCGCAGCTCCTGTCTCCTAATGTGCTCCGTGAACTGTTCCATATTTTCCTTCATCTGATTTACCAATTCTCTAAAAGTATTATGTGCTACTCTTTCCTTCTGTGCACTTACTTGTCCCGTTCTGACAGGCACCAGTCTAGGTCTCAGTTTAAGTTTAACTGGAACCTGGCTTTTATCATAAGGTAGTGGTTGCAATGCAATGGACCTCGTTTCATCTTTTAATTTTACTAGGACCACCTTTTTCCACTTCTGTCCCCATTCTTCAGGCACAGGGTAGCTACCTGAAGCCTGCTGTTTACTACAGTGCTGTCCCCTGTTTTTTCTGTTACTTGTTTGGCCAGCATTCCAGCATGCTGTCTGAGCCATCTCACTGCCAGAGACATGAGTTGCAAAATTCTTGCTTTTTTACTCTTATTACTGTTTCTCAGAGCCTCGGTTTCTGCCATCACTTTACATAAGCCAGTCTATGTTTCCCCACTCTCTTTTTTAAATTCCTATGGACCCCCTTTACTGGCAATCCAGCGGGTCCAAGAGTTATCAAACTCCGTGGGGATCATAAGGGAGGGGATAAGGGGGTTCCCTAGCTCGAGGTTTACTGCCATGTTAGGTAGCGATTCTTACCACGGCAGTTTCGCTTACTCACCAGATCAGTGGTCGGGGTCACCAGTGTTGTCAGATGCTACCGGTGTGGTGCTCTGCTTTCTCCTATGTTGATATCACTCGGCTGCGTGCGTCTGTTCCCTCTGTGTGCGGTCCCAGCTCTGCAGATAGCTGACACAGCAAACACGACGAGAACCCCCAATAACCACAGAGTCTAGTAAGGTACAAAGGCACCTCAGCCAGGTTTATTGCGACCTCAGACACAATTGCAGTTCCCCACAGATTACTTAGTCTACTGAGCATATTACTAATAGATGCCTCTTGGCAAGGACCCGGCTCAGTGGCGGGACTTTCCACTGCCCCCATGGCCGGACAAAGACACCACCCCAGGGATACATTCTTATATACAGGTACAAACAAGTTACAGATCACTCCTGATGTATTGAGGTGCAACCCCTCTACGTAGTAAGGTGCCGCCTCTCACCTTGTACATGTTGGTTCGATCAAAACAACTCTATCCATCATTTTACCCTTTTGCCCCTGTCATTGGGATGGGTCGGCCTGTTCCATGTTATCTGTGGAATGTTCCAGTATAGTGTATGTTCTGATATCTGGTGTCCAGTACCTTTTAGGTATGTCTCTTTTTGCAGCATCAGCCCTTTCCTTGCCAGCTTCTGTGAGCAGGGCCTGCCTCTGGCTCACAGCTTAGCTTTGCTTTATGTTAGCAAAGTCTTGACCATTACTTTAGTTCAGGTCTGAGGCCTCATACCAGGCCTCTGATACCAAGGTTTATATCTCAGTGCCTCCTCTTACTACATGCTGTACTGTGAGGAGGGAGGAGTGTGATGCTGCGGGTAGAGAGTGGAGCCAGGAGGTTGATAACAGTGGGTTGGCAGTGTCTTGGGGGGCGCATGGGAAAGAGTTTTGTGACAGCAGCAGCAGGGGAGGACAGAAGCGGAGCTGCTCGGTTTGAAGAGCTAGTAACACCTGGAGCGTGTCTGTTTGGTGCTCCATAACTGTTAAGAGCCGCTCTGTGGCTTCTTTTTGGTGTGCCCCATTCTCCTTTCGGTCCCTCTTCTCACTGTCCCACCACTCCTTCAATTCCTTTTTCTCAGCCTCATAACCTCACACATAAAGTCCTCCTTAGTTCTTCTTGGACACTTTCTAATTCTGTGCAGCCGTTCTGCCGCCGATAACAAAGAGGGTGGCTGGGTTCCCAAGGTCATCTCTGAGAAGTTTAAATGCATCATTTTACAGAAGCAGTATTGTTTGGAACACAGACAACACTTATTGAAAACACAGCCAGTACTCACACACCTGTCACTGACTGGCTGACCCCAGGCAAGCCCACAGGAGACACAAGACCCCCGCAGTGGTGAGTAGCCGCAGGGGCGGGTAAATCACTCTTCCCAGACCCTGCTGTACACTGGGCACGTGGCTCGTCGGCACTTGGGGGGAGCCAGCACTCTAGGGGGCGGGCTGATAATAATTCCTGTCCCCACACTTTCCATAGGAGGTGATCATTTTGGAAGATATCTCGCTGCTGAGGATGAGCAGGGAATCAAGGGAGGGTCTTCTCCAAGCCTGCGGTTTCCACCCTGGAACCTATGTGGCTCGCCTGNTATGCATAAATTGTTGTTTTAAAACATTTTGGTTATGATATTCTTATAACTATATTTAAAAGTGCAAACAAGTTTATAAAAAGCCCAAACAAGAAATTAACATTTTGTTAATATTACTTTTACCTTAATGTTGAGGTTTCCCCTTACATTTTTTCTTTGAATAACAAATAAAAAAAATCTTAAAAAACAAAACAAAACTGTGATTGATAAGAGAATATTTTTTGTTTGCAATTGCATTATTTGTTGAGGCAGAAATATATGGAAATATATGTACATATATTTGTAACTGAAACCTTTTTGAACTTTGCACAAAAAATTGGTGCTAATAATACTATGATTATACTTCAACTATGATTTTAAAATAGTGTGGTACCACATATACATAAATTTTAAAAGGNTGGGGAAGGAGAGATAGGTAGAAAGGGTATGTGGCGATAGGTTGATAGAGAGGAGGGTGTATGGAGATAGATAGATAGATAGATAGAAGGGGTGTATGGGGACAGATCGATCACATTTATTGGAAAACTCTTTGGGATCCTCAGTTGGCAGCAGACACAGCTGTGCTAATTTTTGTTAATTTGCATCTACTACTTTTGCAGGATTAAGTACCGAGAAGAACAGTGTCACCCAGAGACAAGGACAGCTGACCGGGGTACAAAGTGACTCTGTCACACTGGGCTGTACTTTCTCGACTGAAGATGCAGTTTATGACATATACGGGTACAAACAGGACAGCAGTGGCCAGACGAAGTACCTCTTCCGAAGGTCTGCCGGAAGCGAGCACAAGGGGGCTGGGAGCCGGTTCTCACTGGACTTCAGGCGAGCCGAGAAATACGTGGGTCTGAGAATGGCGGAGTTAGAACGTAGCGATTCGGCGATGTATTTCTGTGCTATCGCTGAGAGGGCCTTAGGTTACCATGGTGGGTGGGTTAATAGAGGGGCCTTTACAAAATCCAGTGATCAGTTTCCTCTTGACTCGGAGACAAAACTGGCGCAGATAGAAATCAGTGTAGAGACACAACAAGTCACAAGCAAGGGTTTGAATCAAAGGGTGCAGGTGTCACGGAAACCGCACGGGCACTAACTGTGTGGAAATGTTCCCCTTTTCCAGGAACCGTCCCCCCACCTCCCCACAGTACCCAGAACCTCATGAGCCAGATGTCAGTACCTGTCACACCGCAATTCCCATGAATAGCTCCGTCTGCTTTTGGGGTCAGACCCCAGGAGGCAGGAATCAGAAGTCGCTCCAGTAGCGTAAACGGGGCAAAGTCTCAGCTGGTGGAGATCAGGGTTGCCCCATTGAATTCAATGGGCCAGAGCCCAGGTGGTGTAAATCACCCTAGGGTCATTGGAGTCAATGGGACAGATCCCCAGGTCGTCAGTCAATGGGCTTAACTTTGCTTCATTCTGGAGAAAGAACCACGCGCGCAGTTTTTCTCTGGACTGTGAGCAGGGAGGGTCCTGACCAGATCTGTGGCGACAGAATCCATGTGCAGTTCCGTGTGTGTGTGTTTGTTTGTTTGTTTGTTTGTTTGTTTTAGCCTTTGAAAAAAGTAAAACCCCGCTCGACCTTGTGATTCTTGTTGAACTCTTGTCTCCGAAGATGAGACAGAACTAAGTTGCCCCTACTGAGCTGCTAAAGAGATCTGAAGGCCAGAAATGTGTCACGTGACAGGAACAAGCCAAAGCCACAGCGACTGGGGTAAACGCTACCGGAGGGTATTAGCTGTGTTACCTGCTGAGGGAAACAGCCTTCAACTGGGGTCTACAGGAGAGGACTAAATGGTCTTGCCCCAGATTTAATTTCTCTGGTTTGATTCTGGGAGAGAAACTTCACCATAAAATTCCATTCTGTCCAGGTTCCCGTATTCACCCATCATTGTGGTGATTTTCGCCCCTGAAAGTCTAGAAACAATATATTTTAATCATGAATGCTCCAGAAATCCTGCTTTGGACAGTAACAGCATTTCTATTCTTTAGTAAGTGTCCGCTAAAAGAAGAAACGAATGTTAGAACTTCTAAAACAACATGGAGTCCGGTGGCACTTTAAAGACTAACAGATTTATTTGGGCATAAACTTTCGTGGGTAAAAAGCCACTTCTTCAGCTGTTAGAATTTCTGTTACCTAATGGGTTTGAACAGGGGGGAACTGGAAGCAGGATTTCTGGGTTCTGTTCATAGCCCAGGGACGAGAGCAGGGATTTAGCGGGTTAAAAGAAGGGGTCTGAGCTTCTGGTTTCTAGTCCCACCTCTGGGAGAGGAGGAGAGTCCAGTGGTTGAGAGCAGTTAGACTGAGAATCAGGACTCCGGGGTCCTATACCGAGCTCTGAGTGGGGATCAAAGTCTCGTGGTTAGAACTTGGACGATTAGGACTCAGGACTCCTGGGTTCTGTTCCCAACTTCACTGCTGCCTTACTAGAAGCGGGGCAAACCCATCCTGTTCTCTGGCCTGAGTTGGTCTCTTTGTACAAGATGCGCATGAAGAACCTTTCAATTTCTGGGAGGCCCTGAGCCCTAAAAGGCCTCTCTTCTCCTCACACGAGACTGGCTGTCGACGTGCAATAGTTTTACATGCTTAATTAGGATGAACTTTTTCTCTTTCCTTCCCTGCAGGTTCCAGCCAGGGACAAGGCAGTGTCACGCAAACACAAGGGCAGCTGGAAAAGTTGGGGGGTCAGACTGTCACCCTGGACTGTACTTTCTCCACTGGATACCAGAATTACTACTTATTTTGGTACAGACAGCAACGATCAGGGGCAATGGATTTCCTCTTCCGAATAGATGAGAGTAACGTTGAAAAGAATGGAGCCGGGAGACGGTTTTCTGCACAATTCAGCAAATCCGTTAAATTGTTCAGTTTAACCATTAAAGAGCTAGAGCCGACGGACTCGGCGATGTATTTCTGTGCTCTGTGGGAAGACACTGTGAGGCGTTTAATAGGGAGCCCTGTACAAAAACCCACCCCCTGGGCTTTCTCATCATCATAAACAACTGCAGAATTTAATCCCGTGGCCACAGACAGATGGTTAAACCAGATGATGGGGCTGGTATAATCCACACGACCTGAAACATTTGAAGCTTTCTGGGCCTCATTCGCCGTTGTGTAACCCCAGATTAACCTCAGTTTACCCAGAGTGGGTCTGCTCCGCAACTGAATTGAACCACTGTGGGGCAGATGGAGTCAACTGGGCCAGGTCCACCACAGGTATCAATCAGCTGTTCTCCCATTGGGGCTGGATTCCCCTCGCTGGAGTAAACCAGCATGGGGCCAATGGGGTAGATACACAAAGGCACAACACACAGAAGCATGCAGACACACAGGTGCAAACTCAAACAGAGACAAATAGAAAGACACCAACACCCACAAAACCAGCACACACAACACAGAGCTTTTAAGTCTTCCCACAATGTCTTTAATTCCCTTCTCACCAAGTAGCAACAAGAAGGACAATAAAAAGGAAAATCAATAATAAAAACCGACAGAAAGTCAGAAACCAACCTTCCAGGAAGTGCAGTGGAAGGAATTTGTCCCACGAGTTCTCACCTGCGCTTCAGTTCCAGAACACAGCCCGTTTCCTGTGTCTGTTACGCATTTCCCGAACCCCTCCCTCTTCTGCTAGGCTGCTCTCGCATTAACCTCTCCCAGTCCCGGCGAGAAGTTGCCTTTAAATTATTCTCGCAGTGACCTCTCAGCTTGTCCGGTTGCCGCTGTCTGAGCACCATGGAGACCCGTTTCATTCTCAGCCTTTGGGTCTTTAGCCAACTAGGTAACCGGGCTCTAGGTTTTTGGAAGAAGCGTCATGGAATTCGGCTCCCAACTCCCATCCTACCCAGAACCCGAACTCTGATCTTAACCCTGACGCAGATCCGAAAGCCCCTGCTATCCTTAACCTTAATTTTTGCGCTAATCTTAATTGGTTCGAAATTAGGCGGATAAACCCCTTGGACTCTTTTCAAATTCCCAGCCTAGACCTGCCAGTGCACCTGGATGTGCTTGAATGTGAGTGTCTTTTTGCAGGTGCGGTGCTGGGTGACTCGATCCGGTCCAAGGAACCAGAGATGTCCGGATCAGAAGGAGGTTCCGTGATCCTCAGCTGTTCTTATGAAACCAGCTACACTGCTGGTGTCTATCTCTTCTGGTACCGTCAGTACCCGAACCGAGCCCCGCAGTACATCCTCCTGAGAGGAACGAAGGAAGTCAGATCTGTCAGTGATAACGCAGGTTTCGCCCAGCAGAGGTTTTCTTCCCAGGCTGATGACAGCTCCACAGTTCTGAGCATCACAGCCCTGGAGCTGGCAGACACCGCGGTTTATTACTGCGCCCTACGACTGGCACAGTGACAGAGCCACATAGCAGAGCTGTACAAAAACCCCTCCCAGCACTGCTGCAGGGGATGGTACAGGCATTAAAACGGGCAGTAGCGCCTTGAAAGAGAGTATTTTCGCTGCTTAAATATACAACTCCCCTAAAAGTTAAATATTTATTTAAAGAGCTAATTTAAACATCGCCCTTGGATAAAATAATGGGACTCATCTTTAATTAGGAAACTATTAACACCTCTTTTCCTGGCGTTAGGGATGATCTATAGCGGTGTAATGTGTGTGTGGGAATCATTTGTAGTAAAACAAAGGTTAAAGATGAGTACAAAAAATGTAGATGAAGTGACCTATTGTTGAAAATACAAATTGACATAAAATGCGAATGAAAAATTTCCTTTTAAAACGGACAATATACTGTTAAATTGCTCATTTATGGAGAATGGGGAGTTAAAATGAGGGGGAAATTGTTGGAAATACGTATTTTTAAGTGGTGGGGTAAAGCTGAAGTTACTCTCCCAGAGTCAAATCAATACTACTATTGTATAGACAGTTGCATTTTGGGGTAGATTTGCTTGGAAACTATTTAATTGCAAGACACTATTCCCGAGTCTATATACTGAGAACAACGAACTCTTAACATGACAAAGCGTCGCCCTCTGCTGGAGGAAAGTTTCAGAGTAGCAGCCGTGTTAGTCTGTATCCGCAAAAAGAACAGGAGTACTTGTGGCACCTTAGAGACTAACAAATTTATTTGAGCATAAGCTTTCGTGGGCTACAGCTCACTTCATCGGATGCATAGGTTGTCTTCTGAAACTCTTCCGTGCTCTATAGGTCTCCGCTTAAACTGAAGCTGAGGGCAAAGGCAGCAGAGGAAAGACTAATATAATTTAAAATAATTCTTTCAGGGGTTCTGGCTGGGCAATTCAAAGGAGGTAAACAGAGTTGTGCTCCTCATCCCATTACATGTTTTATGAGAGCCCCAGACATTGATTGCTGATAAACATGTTCATGCTCAATCCCAAGGGTATATGACTGAGTCAAGAAATCTCAACAGTCCCTATAGTATTAATGATGCCTTCCACGTGTATGGTGAAAAGGACTGTGAACGCAGCTGCATGGACTGCTGAAAAAGGATGAAGGTTTATTATAATTTGAAATCCTTCTAGGTACTCTTCCTTGTAATGTCTAGCGAGGGAGACAACAACGGTTGTAGAATAACAGGCCAAAGGGAAATAATTATTTCAAGAATTTAATCTGAAACATTGAAACGACAGTTTAGAGGCTCGCACTGCTCCTTGAGCAATTTCAAGTTTCATTCAATTAAAAACAACCTTTGTAGTTATGTAACCCCCTTTCCCAGTCACTACTGAGCGACGCAGCGTGTTTATCCTCATACTCCCCCTGGCACAAGGAGAAATGTTACAATCTCTATTTCACATAAGAAAATTGAGGCACAGAGCCATTTCCTGACTCGTCACAGAGCAAACGGGAAATCGGTGGTAGAGTTAGGAAGCGAACCCCGGTATCTTAATTCCCCGAGCAAAAACTGATTCACAAACCTGGTTTTGTTCCCTGCACCACCCGCGATTTCAACTGCAGCCTTCCCTGACCACAGCTTGTTTCCTGTGTCTGTTAAGCGGCCCCCAAACTCCTCCCTCTCGGCGGGTTTCCGACTAACCTGAAGCCCCTCAGAACATGTCACAACATTTCAGCAGAGACTTTTTTGGGGAGGGGGAATGGTTTTGGTTTGGTGTGACTCCTTCCATAAAACCCCCAAACAGAAATCCTAAACCATAGATTATAAAACCAGAAGGGACCCACTGATCACCTAGATCCCCCCACTCTTCTCTGCCTGATCAAGTGGTTCAGTTCCTGCCTAGACTGTGTTCCCCAAGCGAGCCGGACAGCCCAAGAGGCCCGGCTCCTGTACTTTGCTTTCTCTCCAGAGGTAACGAACAGCGTAATTGCCATAGTTACAAGTTACCAGGCAGCTGTTTCTAAAACAGCACATGTATTTCTAGGGTGAAAGCGTTACAGAAAAAACAACAAACATAAAAAAAACAAAAACATTAGAACAAACAACTCATCCACATGCTAAAAGGCTTCTCTGGAGTAGCCCCTGGTTTCAGCCTAAGTGTCAGTCCTTCTAAACCCACAACCACTGTTTTTTTTCCACGTGGGTCATAACTGCCACGGATACCAAACACATAATTTAGTCTTTCCTTTATATAGCTTGGGCCTTTAATCTTACCCACATGTAATAAGTGATAAGAACGTAAGAAGGAACAGAACAAAGGTGCATCTATCCCAGTATCCTGTCTGCCAACAGTGGCTAATGCCCGGTGCCCCAGAGGGAATGAACAGAACAGGGAATCATCAAGTGATCCATCCCCTGTTGCCCGTTCCCAGCTTCTGGCCAACAGTGGCTCGGGACACTATCCCTACCCAGCCTGGCTAATAGCTCGTCAAACACAAACTTACTCCTCAGGCTAGAGCTTCAAAAGGCTGAGTTTCTGTTGGGGAATTTGCATTCACCTCCCCCTAGATGTTTCCCAGGCAACACTTTTTGTTCCCAAAGTCCTTTTTGGTCTGGCATTTTGTTCCATGTAGACCTCTGAACACTCGGTTCCCACATCACATCTCTCCCCTAGAGAGGTTACATACAATCCTCGTTCACAGTAATTCGTAAAATTTGCATTTAATACATGGGACCCCAAAGATACTTAAACTAAATTCAGTAATGTTTTTCAAGGATATTGAAGGAATTCACCATGTCTGTCACAACACAGGCCATGGTACTTCCATGAATTAATTCCTGTTTGTTTAACAACGCATCTTTTCGGGGGTGGAATCCAACTTTGATTGAAAAGTTGCAACTCTTTGTAAATTGTTCTACAGGCTGATTACCCTCAATGTTGAAAAATATAATTAAAGCAAGCTTCTGTCTCTCCGCCATCTAGTGGCGAGAAGTATAAATATGCATTGTAATGTGAAATCCTTCCATATATCCTTGTTTTCAGTTTTAAATCAGAAGTCAAGAAAAGCAATTTAAAACAATTCTTCCAATAATTTTGTCTGGGAATCTCAAAGGAGGCTAAGAGGGTTAGGCACGAAAATCCCATTAAATTTCTCCTTTAAGAATCCCAGACTTCATTCCTACTCGATCTATGTGTGCTAATGTTACCCCCAATTACAATAGAATTGGAATGACTCGAGATATTTATACTCACCATTCCAAAATGGGCTAGAGAAATATGACGATCACTATACAGGGAAAATGAAGCACAGAGCTATTAAGAGACTTGTCCAATGTCATGCAGAGGGTGTGTAGTGTAGCTAGAAACCAGGTTCTAACCAGCGTTCTAACAAACCCAACCTTCCCTCGCTAGTTCGCTGTCAGCTACAGACCAACCTGAACCCAGCGTGTTTCAAGCCCCGAACCCGTCCCTTGGGCTGGTTTCTGATGAACCTTCCCCGCCTGCAGCTGCTTTCAGAGGAAGTTAATTTTCCCGTTAGCAGTAACAGCTGAGAACCTCAGATTCGGTCGCTACAGGACAAACCATGGAGGCGCGTTTCATTATCAGCATTTGGCTGTTGATTCACTTAGGTAAGGTATCTAGGGCTCTTCGGAGCATCCTAAGGAAACCAGGTCCCCAACGCTCACTCAACTCTAATTCTAAAACTTTTCCTAACCCAAACCTCTACCCTAACCCTCAACTCTACTCCTCACCGTATCCTCAATTCACTTGGTGTCGGGCGCCGAAACCCCTTAAGCGCGTTTGAAGTGCCCTCCTAAAGTGCAACACCCGAAACTCTTTCCCTGGGCCAAGTGCAATTGAATTGATGCCGTTAGGTTAATCCTTGTGTTGCAGGTGTGGTGCTGGGTGACTCGGTCCAGTCTAAGGAACCCGAAATGTCCGGAATAGAAGGAGGCTCCGTGACCCTCAGTTGCTCCTACACTACCAGCTATACCGGTTCCCTCTATATCTACTGGTACCGCCAGTATCCCAACCAAGCCCCGCAGTACATTCTGCAGAGAGGCGCCAAGGGAAACACGTATGATCATACTGCAGATTTCGCCCAGGAGAGGTTTTCTTCCCAGGCTACTGACAGCTCCACAGTTCTGAACATCACAGTCCTGGAGCTGACAGACACAACGATGTATTACTGCGCCTTGCAGAGGGCACAGTGACAGAGCCACATGGCAGAGCTGTGCAAAAACCCTCCTTTCCTTCCTGCAGATGGATTTAGACATATTGAGGATGTAAGCAGGGGCCCTTGGCAGATTTGTTATACTGTGAAGAAACTCATCATTTAGAGTAATTTTGGTGGTGTCAAGGGATATCTTCCGATTCTTCCCAAAAGCAAATTCCTGCGCAAACAGAAGAAGGGCCGTACTGGGTCAGACCAGTGGTCCGTCTAGCCCATTATCCGACAGTGGCCAATGCCAGGTGCTCCAGAGGGAATGAACAGAACAGGTAATCATGCAGTGATCCATCCCCTGTTGCCCATTTCCAGCTTCTGACCAACAGGCTCAAGGGACACCATCGCCACCCATCCTCTGTCAGCCTTAGTTTTTCTAGGTAACATAGATTAAAACTTGTATTGCATTACTTTTAAATAATAACCTAGATTAAAGCAATGCTTTGTATGTATGTTGGAGGCAAACAGAGGTTTGATAATCGAAAACTATTTGGCAAAAAGTATTTTAACCAGGAGGACACACACACACACACACATACACATACACACACACACACACAAAGGCATTAAAATAATTTTTCTAAAAATGCGGCGAGGAAGTTCAAAGGATCCCAGGTGAATTAGGCACCTAACTCTCTTAATTTCTCTGAACATTTCAGATTTAATTGTTAAAAAAATCTACTTACTTGCATGGACTTCTTCTGAATGATATCAGTTCGCCTCAAATTATCCAGCCTCACGATGCAGCGGTGAGGGAAACATGGTCCTATGCCTGTCTTGTAGAGGTAGGGAAAGGGAGCCCAGAAAGATATCAACTGGCTTGCCCAAGGTCGGGGGGAGGGGGCGGCCTCTGTAGCAGAGCAGGGAATCGAAGCCAGGGTTCCTGTGTCTCAGCCCAGAGCCTTAGCCACCAGCTCACTCTTCTCCCCTCAGTGTCACCACGTTGTCACCTGCAGACTGAGCACATCTCACCGCGCTTCCTGTGTCTGTTCAGAGTTTCCCCCAAACCCTCCCGCCTCCACTAGGACAGTTTCTCATGAACCTCCCCCACCCCCATCCCCCAGTTAGTTGTAGCTGCCTGAAGAGCCGTGAAGTTTAGATTCCTCTTGGCAGCGCTATCTGCAGCGTCTCACTTAATCACAAGCGGAAAAAATCATGGAGACGTATTATATATTCAGCATTTGGCTATTTAATCACTTAGGTAAACAAGCTGGGGTTTCTGAGATAGTCGAAGGAACTTAAAAGTCCAACTTACCATTTAACCCTATCTGGAACCTGACTTTCCACCTGACCCTTACACCCTAAACCTAGCCCTAAACCGAACGGCAATGCCAAAGACCTACCTTTACCCTAGCCCTAACCTTATTTTAAACGCCACCGGGCGCATAAACCCCTTAAGATTGTTCAAAATTGCCAGTCTCACATCGCAATGCACCTCTGCGGGTCAGGTACAGGTGAAATGATGTCCTTAATTTCATTGTTTTGTTGCAGGTGCTGCGCTGGGGGACTCGGTCCAGTCCAGGGAACCCCACCTCTCTGGAAGAGAAGGAGACGCTGTGACACTCACTTGTTCTTATGATACCAGCTCTACCGGTTACGTGTATCTCTTCTGGTACCGTCAGTTTCCCAACCAAGCCCCGCAGTACATTCTCTTCAGAGGAGTGAAGCAAGCCAGAGATGAGAGTAACACTGCAGATTTCGCACAGAAGAGATTTTCTTCCCAGGCTGATGACAGCTCCACAGTTCTGAGCATCAAAGCCCTGGAGCTGGCGGACACAGCGGTGTATCTCTGCGCTCTGGATGTGACAAAGTGACAGAGCCACATAGGAGAGCCGTACAAAAACCCTCCCAGCCCTGCTGCATTCGATTTTCAGAGATAAATGCTGCTTACAGATCTCTGGAGGGGACTCCTTCTGCTATGTAAAACCATATATTTTCGGATGACTAGGGGAGGTCAATTTGTTTCTTCTAGCTCCTTCCAAGAGTTAAGTATTCAAAGAGCTACATTCAACTGCCACGGTTGGAGAATATAAAGGGCTCTACGTGTATAGTGTGGGGCAAAAAAATGCTAATTTGTACTAAACTGCGGTGTGCAAATGGGAGAATAAAAATCCTGATAACAAATAAAATCGAAATCCTTATTTCTGGTACAACCAGGGTGAAAATGAATGAGTAAAATGTGAAAAAAAATACTGTTTAAAATCCCATTTGTGGAAAAATGTGGGTGAAATATTTTAAAATTTAGGTGAAAATACGTATGTTGGCAAGTATCAGAGGGGTAGCCATGTTAATCTGTATGCACAAAAACAACGAAAATGTATTGCCCAAATAAATCTGTTAGACTTTAAGATGCTACCGGACTCCTCGTTGTTTTCAAATATGTTGGGCTGCGTGTGATGGGGTGAAGCTACAGTGAGTGCCACGCTACCAACATGAAGCGAGTATTCAAATGGAAGAAAAATTCATATGATGGGCTGATTGGTTTGGTTACTGACATTCCTTTGTATTACTTTTGTTTAAAGTATAGTTCCCACACGATAAAAGCGATGCTTTCTATGAGTGTGGTTTGGCGAACTAATGGCAAAGCAGCGCCATCTGCTGGTGAATAAAATAAATATGTGTTGCGAGTTGAAATCCGTTCATTGTTCTACAGAATTTGAATGTTCTCCCATTGCAGCCGCACTGACAATAAAGGCTGTTGAAGAAACACACGAATAATTTCAAACAATTCCTCCCGCGAATCTCTCCTGGGATTTCATGAGAGCCGGAGAGAGTTAGGATGCGTGTTAGGAGCCCGACTACATCCCAGTCTATGTTACTGGTCAATACTATATGATAAGGCGTCACTTTAATATCTGAGTGATTGAAAAGGATTTACCCCATAATCACTATGGTCAGGCAGAGAAATGTTATCACTCCTCTTGACAGAGGGGGAACTAAGGCACAGAGAGACTCAGTAAATTACCCAGATTCGCTAAGGGAATCTGTGGCAGAAACTGGAAACTGAGACCTCCTGTTTCCCAGACTCAGCCTTCTCCACCACAACCCCATCCTTCTTCCCTCTCTCTCATCGCCACTAACGTCCGCTACGGAGTAAGCTGAACCCGATCTATTTCTTGTGTCTATTAAGAGTCCCCCACCCAAACTCCTCCCTCTTCCCCCAGACTGGTTTCTGATCTATGTTCCCCAGTTGTAACTGCAGATCCTGTTCGCAGCAACATCTGGGACGAGTCAAACCTGTCTGCTATAAAAGAAATCATGGAGAACTCTTTCATTTTCAGAATTTGGATGTTCAATCTCTTAGGTAAACAGGTTGAGATGTTTAAAGGAGCCCAAGAGATTTAGGCGAACAGGTGCCAATATATTGTAAACCTAACCCTAGCCCTGCCCAACACCCACCGCCACACCCCAACTCTAACCCTAACCCCAATAACTGGAGTTAACTTTACCCTAATCCTAAAATTAACCTTAATGCCAACTTCATTTCCTTTGAAGTGAGGCATCCAAATCTCCTCGACTTCTTTGCAATCCCCAGCTTTAAAGTGCAATGCGCTTCGAGTCATTTACATGTGCCAAGTACAGCTGAGGTGATGTCCTTGGATGTGATTGTCTAGTTGCAGGCGCAGCGCTGGGAGACTGGGCCCAGCCTGGGGAACTCTACGTGTCTCGAATAGAAGGAAACTCCTCTGGGACTCTCAGCGACACCCGTGTCTATCTGTACTGGTACCTCCGTTATCCCAGCCAAGCCCTGCAGTACGTTCTCCGCAGAGCAGCGAGGGGATTCACATTGAGTGATATCTCAGATTTTGCCCAGGAGATCTTTTCTTCTCAGGCCGATGACAGCTCCACAGCTCTGATCATCACAGCCCTGCAGCTGGCAGACACAAAAACTCCCCTCGCCTTGCTGCAGCGGAGGCTGCAGAAGTTAAAAGCCACAAGCAGCGCATTTGAATGTTTTTTTAACCCCATTCAATATAAACATTTGTGGGTGATTATGGAGCTGTCGGTTTAGTTAGTCCACGCTCTGTCCTCCGCCAAAGTAAGTGCTTACTCAAAATAGCAACATTAAAACATAACCTTTAGAGAATATAAAGGGAAATAACTTAAATCGGGAAGAATTTGGGGCATCTTTACTCATGTCTGAATGGGACAGATACCGCGGTCGGGGTAAAATAATAAAAAAAAGCAAGAGAGATTGTAACTGAAACATGGCTAACAAGAAAGACTGAAAAAATATAGGTTGAAACTACTGTTAAATTCATTTTTGGAAAAATTAGGGCAAAATACATGAACTAAAATTAAATATATGGATAATATACCTTCAAAATACCTGTTAATTATATCTGTGATGAGGTAAAGCTCTGGTTTCAAACTCCCTCAAGGTGTAATGTAATCAAAAATCTAATTGAAAACTTGGATTTTTAGCTGGCTTGTTTGGAAAGTGTTATTACCTTGTCTTATTTTTAAAGAAGCCCTACATATCAAATGCGATCTGTTTATAGTCTGGAAAAATAACGTGAATGCAGCGACACCTGATGGTGAAAATTATGAGTTTGTTTTGTCATTTGACATCTTTCCATGTTTTCTTTATTTTAACTTTCAGCAGCGGAGAAACAAAAATGCAGGAAAAAAATACCTCAAGAACATTGGCTGGGAATTTCAAAGGACATTACTGGAATTTGATATTTAACTCTCATTAAATTTCTCCTTCGAAAATCCCATTTGTCATTCTTAACGCCTCTGAGTATGTACTGAAATCTCCCCTACCCCAATACCTAAGCCTCTCAAGATATTTATCCTGCCAATCTCCACCCGAGGTAGAGGAATAGCAAGAGGTCGAGTTTACAGCTAGAGGAACTGTGGCACAAAAAAGTTCACTGGTTTGCACCGGGTCACACCGGGAGTCTGTTACAAAACTGAGAACAGAAGCCAGATATCCTGAGTCCCAGACCAGTTCCGTATCCACAAATCAGTCCTTCTTCACTCAATCTTCGCACGATGTCAACTACAGAGTAACAGGGAGCCAGTGGTGTTTCCGGGGTCAGGTCACTTTTCCAAACTCCGCCCTCTTCCTGTAGGCTTGTTTCTGATGAACCTGGCCCACTTGTAGCTGCTTTCAGAAACCAGAAGCTTAATAGCCTCTTCCAGCAACATCTGAAAGAGTCAAACTCGGTCGCTATAGGAGACTTCATGGACAAGTGTTTGATTCTCAGTATTTGGACATTTAATCACCTAGGTAAAGGAGGTCATTTTCAAAGGTGCCTAACAAATTTGTATGCACATCTCCTACCGAACCCTAAACCTATCCTCAAACAATTTCTCTAAGTCTCACCTAACTCTAACCTATTCTATTACTTTTATATCTTCTGGTGTAAGGCACCTAAACCCCTTAGTCTTGTTTGAAATTCCAAACCTTACATTGCAATGCACCTAGAGCCAGTTCTATGGGTCAAGTGCAGTTGAAATGTTGCCCTTGGATTTGATTGTCTTTCTGCAGGTTCTGCTCTGGGTGACTCGGTCCAGTCCAGGGAGCCTGAAGTTTCTAAATCAGAAGGAAACACTGTGTCGCTCAGTTGTTCTTATGATACCAGCTCTAGTGATGTCTATCTGTACTGGTACCGGCAGTATCCGCACCAAGCCCCGCAGTACATTCTCTGGAGAGGAGCGAAGTCCTACCGAGATCTCAGTGACACCGCAGCTTTCGCCCAGAAGAGGTTTTCTTCCCAGGCTGATGACAGCTCGACAGTTCTGAACATCACAGCCCTGGAGCTGGCAGACACAGCGGTGTATCTCTGCGCCCTGCAGAAGGCACAGTGACAGAGCCTCACAGCAGAGCTGTACAAAAACCCTCCTTTCCTTCCTGCAGACAGACGTTAAGCACACCGAGGCGGGAATCAGCGTCCTGCAGGGGACGTGAAAGCGCTGTAGAAAACATACTGAATGTTGGTTTCAAGTTACTCCTCCCAAACCTGAAATCCTCATTCAAACAGCTCCATTAAAACATCACCCTTGCAGAATACACAGTGCATGGGCAGTACCGCACAAACATTACTGCATTTGTCCCACAAACACCACTGTCTGCGGTGCTGGGAACTGTCTTACTACCCCCATTTTATTATAAACGGGGAAAGGGGAAACGGAGGTACTGAGTGAGGTTTCTAGAAGGTATGTCTGGCGGGTTCACAAAGGAACTTGGGTGTGGTAAAGAAGAACATGCTTTTAGGTGCCTACAAAATCATTAGGCTTTACAACACCTGAGTTGGGTGCCCAGGCTCCCTATACAATGAGCTGGGAGAGACAGACACCTCCGAATGGGATCTACTAAAGCCAGCAGGTTAGGCGGCTCCTCCAGCCAAGGGCAGATGCCAGGATGAGTGGCCTGTGATAGGCACCTAGATCTGGGCTGTGGGAAAATGTCTCTCTCTGAGATTGTAACTGGCAAACCCTCTCTTGCCATTAAGCTGGGGGTTATGGGGTGGGAGGAAGGTGGAGGTCCTTTGTAACTTTTAACCCCATAGCTAGGGTACACACTGGGCTATGGGATATTCTGATGGGGCGGGGGGCGGCGCAGGGGACCTCAGTGTTTTCTATTGAAGCTGTTCCACTGTAGATAAATAATTTGAAAAAGTCTATTGGAGCAGTTTTCTTTCAGTGTTTATTCACAAGGGAACAGCTCTTTCAGGCCAAGTTGAGGGAGCCCCCTCCCCCCACTCTAACAATATCCCATAGCCCAGCAGTTGGGATACTCATCTACAAGGTGGCAGATCCCTGTCTACCACCCCGCCCACTCCCGCTCGAGTGGACGTGGTGGTAGACTTGAACCACTGGTCTCTTGCATCCTAGGCGAGTACCCTAAAGACTGGGCTAAATGTAAAGAGGGAGGGGCTCCTCTCTCCCAGCTTGTGTGTAAACTGCCTATGGGGGTCGATCCGATAGGCGAGGTCTGGGCACACATACTGGAATGCTCTTAGCAGGTGAGTTAGGTGCAGTGTCACCCCATCTTCCTCTAGCTTGGGAATCACTCGGGTTTAGGCCTCCATTTTCCTGTCATGGCACTATGCATACTCAGAGGCAAACACACACACACACACACAAAAACCACAAAAACAAAACTTTTACTGGAAAAAAATTAAGCACCTAAGTGATTTTAGGCCATTACAGGGCTTGGGGGCAGCTGACGGGTTTTGTGAATCCCGGAAAGGCCTGATTCTCGGATTTAGGCACTTAGCTGCCACTCCGGGTGCCTGAATCCCTTTGTGAATCTATCCCTTTTGTGTCTTAAGATGGAGATAGGCGCCTAGAGGGGTTCAATAAGAGTTAAGCATCTAGGAGATTTTAAAATACCAGTAAGCCTCTATATTGACTCATTAGGCACCTTAATACCTATAATAATCAGAGTCTAAATCACTTGCCCAAAAAGTCACCCAGGAAATTTTTCAGAGTAGCAGCCGGTTAGTCTGTATCAGCAAAAAGAAGGAGGAGTACGTGTGGCACCTTAGAGACTACATTTGTTAGTCTCTAAAGTGCCACAAGTACTCCTCGTTCTTTTTTCCAGGAAATTTGTGGCAGACCATGGAATCAAAGCCGGGTTACTTAGTATCTTTTAAGGGTAATTTTCAAAAACTCTTAAACCTCCCGTAATTCAGACATAAAACAATAGCCTCACTTTCAAAAATCCTCTGGAGAGAGAGACCCCCAGATAAAATATCCTATGAGAGACAGCAGATTTTCGCAAATGCCCAAATAAATCTGTTAGTCTTTTAATTGCCACCGGAATCCTTGATGTTCTTGTTTTATTTGAGGGGTAGCCGTGTTAGTCTGGATCTGTGAAAAGCGAGAAAGAGTCCTGTGGCACCTTATAGACTAACAGACGTTTTGGAGCATAAGCTTTCATGGGTGAATACCCACTTCGTCAGATGTACTGACCAAGAGACCCACGGAAGCTTATGCTCCAAAACGTCCGTTAGTCTATGAGGTGCCACAGGACTCTTTGTCGCTTGTTGTATTTGACATTAACTAGAGGGCGCTCCACATCTTCATATCCATATTTTAAATTACATTAGGAGGTGTGGGTGTGTGTGAGTGAGAGAGAGAGAGAGAAAGTAACTTGGAATCAGAAGCTGAACGAGTTTTCCTCGTTGTCTAGCGTCACAAGCTGAGAGGGAGGCGACAAAGGTCACGGAGGAAGCAGGTTTCATCTTTAGGACATTAATGATCATTTTCAGAAGCACAGGGGGGGAGGAGGTGATATTCTATTACTAGCTGCAGATCTAGTAACAACACAAGGATAACCCGAACCTGCAAAATGCTCTTGTACGTGGCTGTACAGCTCTGGCTTCTGCTTCCGCAGTCAGGTGAGACTAAAAACTTTCATTTGAAATAAAAGCTTTTACAAAGACAAAAATAAAGGTCTCTGAACAAAGAAATCGTAGGAGGAATTTTGTTTTCCTTTGCAAAGAGACAGCCAGGTTACCATCACAAACTGAGTCATCAGTGTGCTGGGAATAGAGAGAGGTTTTTAAGGTGTGACTCAGACCTACACATACACAGGCTGAACTTTTCACAGGAGCACAAGGGAGTGAGGGATCCAAGTGCCACTGAGTTTAAAAGTTCCAGCCAGACATAGATCGGTGTTTAAAGCTTTTCTTCCCCCCACAGGTCTTGCACAAAGTGACTCCGTGGACCAGTCTCCTCCAGAAGTGAGCGTCTCAGAGGGACAAAGTGTAACTTTACACTGTAACTTCACCACCGCTGACCCGAACCCGTATCTGTTTTGGTACCGGCAGTATCCGAACCGGCCTCCCCAGCATATACTGACTAAAACGAAGTTTGATGCTCCGGATCAGACACTTGTCCAGGGAAAATTCTCAGCATCTTTGTACATGGCTAATAAGACGGTTCCCTTCAAGATTGAGGCTGTTTCTCACCAGGAGAGCGCTGTGTATTACTGTGCGCTGAGACCCACAGTGCGGGAGAACTGCATCTCCGCTCCTACAAAAAGTCAGCGGGGGGCTGTTTACGGAAATATGACGGAATCGTATAAACACAGGGCTGGAGGGGACCTCGAGAGATGGATCTAGTCCAGCCCCCTGTGACGAGGCAGGACCAAATGTACTTGGATCATCCTGGACAGGTGTTTGTAAAATCTGTTCTTTAAAAGAAAATGTTTTTTCCTATCTGGTATTCTGTTAATCCTCTCCAACACAATTTAGTTCCTGCATTTTGCCCTACAGTATATTCCTGTGATTTTTTTATTATTATCAATGAAGATGCTTTGGATTAAAATAGACTTTTCGATAAGATAGGTAAGCCACAAAGGACAAGTGTTAGACCGAAGGTACACATTTAGTTGAACTTTTAATAATATTTTGTCACTACTATAATTTCATATGAAAATTAGAATCAGGATTTCCCTCCCAAGTCTTATGCTACATATCGAACAACAAGTCTGGCCCTTCTAGAGAGGAGGAGGAGAACTCTGTCAATAAACGTGTAACTGACACGCTATAAACACAGACAAATTTTAGCATCTTATGTGGCAAGAAGGCGCGTGGGCATGCGCTCATTCCGCCTCCCTCCATCCCATGAAATCCAGTCCACCTGAGCCCAGTGTCATCCAACCCATCCCTACCTAAATCAAGCCAACCTGGCTGAACCCTGTATCCGGCTGAACAGATCCCAACACAATCCAATCAAACCCAACCCAGAAAGCAACCGAACTCAATTCCGCGAAACTCAACCCCAAACCCAACTCAGCGGATTACAGCCCAAACCAACCCAATACAAACCCAACGAAACCTGGTTCAACTCAATCCATTCCAACCGACAAACAATCTCAGAGAAACCCAACTCAGTAGAATCCAACTCAACGCAATTCAAACAAATAAACCCCCCAAACAAATGAAATCGGAACGTTTTCTCGGCAAGACTGAAGCCCTTTACATTTGAAATGAATGGGGGAAAGTTGCACTGTTATTTCCCAGTGCCACCCATCTCTCTCTCTCTCTCTCTCCTTCTCTGCCCAGTCTCAGTTGAAAACAGAGCCCATTGTTTGTAACAATCCTACAATTTACATCTGGGGGGTGGGTGCCTGGTTCTCAGTGGAAAACGCTCAGAATGGGAATTCCTTTGCTCCACTGATCCCGCAAAGCTCAAATACTCTGTGTGACGAAGTGGGACTGTTCTTAATGTTTCCTCTGAATACTGTGTGGGTGCCTCAGTTTCCCCTATGCATTTCTTAAGTCTCTAGGTGGTGGGGAAAGGCCAGTGTGCATCAATCACTGACACTCTGTCTCCCTGGCAACAAATGGCCAGGGCCCCTT